>NW_022632845.1:0-8568 GCF_010015895.1 Lontra canadensis
GGGAGCCGGAGAGAGAGAATGGCGGAGGAAAGAGCAGTGAGAGGGTCCGTAAGAGACGGCGAGATGAGGAGGATGCGGGAGGGACTTGCAACGAGGCCCTAAGAGCGGAAGGGCAGGTCGCCAGCGGAGAAAAGAAACGAGCGAAATGTGGAGGAAAGGGCGGCGCTCCGGACAAGGGGAGCCGAATAGTAGGGCCCTCGGTTGACAGAAGTGGGGTGACAAGGGCGACGCGCTTCACGCAGACAGTGGGAAGGAGAAGGTGGTTTTGGGTAGACGATGCTGGGACAGAGAGGCGGTAGGGATGACCGCGCAGAGAGAAACAGCAGTGCGAGAGCCTAGCCAGAGTGTGTGACAGGAAAGAGGGAACGGAACTGGGGAGCAGAGAGGACACGGGTGGGGGGAGGGAGAGGCCGAAATCTATGGAGATGGGAACAGTGCGAAAGCTTGGGCTGAAAGAGTAAGGGAAGGTGAAGTAGGTTTCAAGAGTTTCCCGGAAGGTGTAGATGTAGTGAGAGAAAAGGGGAGAAAACAGGGCGGAGCCAGGGGAATCACAGAAAAGGAGAAACAGTGGAGAGAATCAGGAAAGAGAAAGACACGAACAGATTAGTAGACAGAAATCCTTGGGAGGGAGCAGGAAGGGGAACCCAGGTCTGGATGAGTGGTGGTTAATGGGACATGGGGCTCCATAATGTATTTAACTTTAAATTTGCCTGTTTGAATCGAATGGTTGAGAAAGAGAATATCAACTGTTAATAAGGCTCGTGCATTTAATAATTATTAGCATCATAAGATAGCTTGCGTATACAACCCTTGATCAGCCAGAAAGAGGGGAGAGACCTGTGTCAGTCAGTTATAGATCACCCTCTTATCTTGGGATCGCATGGGGAGATGGACTGGAACTAGAAATTCCTGAATCGATCCTTTCATGATGCTTTTTAAAGCAATATTAAAAGTGTTTCTTTTTCTTTCAAATGGATTTGCTTTTTCTTTCTACGTCTCTTACGTTTAATTCATTTTGTAAGTCAGATTGAGGTAAATGTTAGCGTATTGGCCATCTACTATTCTGTAAATAATCATTAACTTCTGCAATGATGGTGACATCTTAAACCAGCTCTTATGATTCTTTCTAAATATTAGGTAGTTGTATTATGGTAAAAGCTTTGACCCAAATGTTGCCTGGGTGGCTTAATCAGTTAAGCTTTTATTTTTTTATTTTATTTTATTTTTTTTTAAAGATTTTATTCATTTATTTGACAGAGAGAGATCACAAGCAGGCAGAGAGGCAAGCAGAGAGAGAGGAGGAAGCAGGCTCCCTGCTGAGCAGAGAGCCCGATGCGGGGCTCGATCCCAGGACCCTGAGATCATGACCTGAGCCGAAGGCAGCGGCTTAACCCACTGAGCCACCCAGGCGCCCCTCAGTTAAGCTTTTAACACTTGATATCAACACAGGTCATGATCTCCGGGTTGTGAGATCCAGCCCCAGATAGGGCTCTGTGCTGGGGATGGAGTCAGCTTGGGAGTCTCTCTCTCCCTCTCAATCAGTCAGTGAAAGCTTTGGGGCGCCTGGGTGGCTCAGTGGGTCAAAGCCTCTGCCTTCAGTTCAGGTCATGATCCCAGGGTCCTGGGATCGAGCCCCATTTCGGGCTCTCTGCTCAGTGGGGGAGCCTGCTTCCTCCTCTCTCTGCCTGCCTCTCTGCCTCCTTGTGATCTCTGTCTGTCAAATAAATAAATAATCTTAAAAAAAAAAAAGAAAGCTTTGACTCCAGAAGATACTAGATTTTTTAAAAATTACAACCTGTTTTTTTTTCTTAATACATTGTGTGTACTTGAGAACCCCGGCATTCATTCTACTCATTTTCATATATTGAAACATTGTTCGGTAGTTAGTAAATAACTTTAGACTATTTCAGTGCATGTCTGGTAAGTGTGCCCATGACCTTAATAGTCAGAAACTAGTTTAGTAAGTTAATCTAACATTCCCTGGTGTATCTTCTGACTTGATGTGATTTGTTTAATTAGTGAGGTGTCAGCTCCAAAGTAGATGTTCCCTTCAGGTCCCTCAGGTCCTTTGTATGAACGTATTGAAGGTGGGGCTGGATTGACTCTGAGCTTTGTTCTGGTAGAACTGATCTACTCGTGGTGAGGTAATATGCTCAGAGCTTACCTCCACAGCTGACTGTCTTTCGAAGTATTCAGTAACAAGTCTCTGTGTTTATCATTTTATGTGTTTAAAATATTTCCTCATTGATGGAGTGCCTGGATGGCTCTGTCAGGTGGGGCATCAGGGTTCGGCTCAGGTCATGATCCTGGGATCCTGGTCCAGCTGCAAATATTGGGCTCCCTGCTTAGCAGGGAGTCTGTTTCTCTCTCTTTCTCTCCCTTCCCCTCCTTGCTTGTTCTCTCTCTCAAATAAATAAATTCAATCTTTAAAAAATAATAAAGTATTTCCCCATTGGTTAAAACCACAAAAGAAGTTTCTTTTGCTCAGGCATGTTTTGGATGATCTTGGAATTTTTCTTTTTTTAATGTTACAATTTTTCTTTTCCTTACAGAGTGCCCTTTTTTTATATTTATTTACTTACTTAACTTACTTATTTAAGTGAGCTCCACACCCAACATGGGGCTTGATCTCTCAAGCCAAGATCAAATCCCATGCTGTACCTACTGAGACAGCCAGACACTCTGATCCTTGAATTTTTGAAATGGAGTTGACATGATGAGGATAAAGACAAAGTGCTCCATGTTTCTTTAGGGCGCCCTTTCAAAATCCAGTTACATGTAATTTTCACTGAACTCAGAGGTTCTCAAGGTAACTTGTGAAAAGACGTCCTTCCTAGACCTCAGTGAACACAGCTGCAGCATGGAGATGAAGGACAAGAGCAGGAAATCGGAATGACCATGATCCCTAAAGTGATTGAAATTTTGCACATGTGTCTATGTGGCATTTTTCTGCAGGAGGGTTTTACCAGTTGTAATTAGAGATTAAGTTGGTCCTAGCCCCCTAGCCCAACAACAGTGAAAATTACTGTGAGGAAAGAGGCAAGGCCTAGGCTCAGCCAGAGAATAAATTTACAGAGAGTAAATCTGAAGTCCTGTCATGTCAGTCCCTGGCATTAAATTCTCCACTGGCTTTCCATCACCTTCCTGAAAAAAATCCAGACTCCTGGATATGACAGCGGAAAGCAAGACAACAAAAGAAAAATAGGTAAATGGTAAAAAGTAGGCAAAAGACCACAACAGACATTTCTTCAGAGAAGATACACAGATGGATGGCCACTAAGCTCATGCAGACATGCTCAGTGATCCTAATTGTTAGGGACTGCACATCAGAACCACAGAGTGTACTACTGCATACCCACTTGTGTGACTATACTCAAAAAAAAAAAAAAAAAGAAAAAAAAAAGTGTATGGCTCAGAAAAGAACAAGGCCTGGAAAGAAGGTGGTGAAACTGAAAGTATTGTGCCCTGTCCCAAGGACTGTAAACAGTGCATTCCCTATCAAAAAAAAAAAATAGTTAGTGATTTCTTTATAAAAGTAAATATAAAATTATCAGATAATCCACAGATCCACTGGTGGGTACACATCCAGAGAAATTGTAAACAGGAAAGTGATCAGGTATTTTTACATTTCCTGAGTCTGGTTATTTCACTTTATCTGTCTTTATCTGTCTGATCAGTAGCATGTTAAACAGTGGACACTCCTTTAAACATGTTTTTTCATGGCTTTCAGGACATCTTGCTGTTGACAAATCTTATCTCTCATCTGTGTGTTTCAGTTTTCTTCTCTCAACCCTTTTCACTTTTCAGCTGATTCACTTCCTCTCAGATTCTTCCTCGCTCCCTGCTCTCTGATTGGACAGGCACCCCACAAGACAGTCATGGACCTCTTCTCTACACCCAGTGACTTTCCATGTCACCAGATCTCGTGGCTTTAAATACCCAGGGATGGGACGCCTGGGTGGCTCAGTCGGTTAAGCAGGCTGCCTTTGGCTCAGGTCATGATCCTAGGGTCCAGGGGATCAAATCCTTCTTTGGGCTCCTAGTTCAGCAGGGAGCCTGCTTCTCCCTCTGTGTGCTCTGCCTGGCACTCCCCCTGCTTGTGCACTCTCTCTCTTTGACAAATGAATGAATTAAATCTTAAACAAACAAACAAAACAGCAGTCTCCCAGATTCATACTCCATCTCCGACTTCTGCCCTAAATGTAGATTTTCTTCACTGCCGGTCTCCTTGACATCTCTGCTGAGACCTCTCCACCATACAGTGTCCAAACGTGACCTCCTGAACTCCCCCAAATTGTGTTCCCTGCAGTCCTCCACCTCCCAGTTAAGAGCAGTGCCATCTTCCTGGAGCTTAGGTGACCATATTGTTTTCAAAATACACAGCATATTATGCTCTTCGTGTGTGTTTTCTCTTAAAGAGTGAAAGGAAAAAAAAAAAAAAACAACAAAAACCAAAGACTGTATGGGTGAGAGACTACATGGTTTCCAAAATTCACTTGAGATGAAGAAGAACAGTGTCTGAAGACGACGGCCAAACGTTCCTGATCTGCCTCTGTGACCTGATCCCCTGCTTGTCCCCTCCTTCCTCACTGGGATTGAGGCCCACAGATGTCCTGCTGTTTTGGGGGCCAGGGTCAGGACTGCCTCAGGGCTTTCCAAGGGTGGTCCCTCTGTCTAGAATTTTCTGACTCTTCAAATGCTGGTGGTGGACTTCCTTCCCCAGGTGTTTGTTGCCATATCACCTTCTCGTGGGGCCATCTCTGACACTGCCGTGTCCCATTCCAGCCTCCCCCCGCACTCTGGCCTGTCATGCCTCTCTGTGTGGATCTCGGCTACTTCCTCTTCCACCGTCTGGTTATGGGGGGTGGTCCCAGAAGAGAGCAGAGCCACAGGTGGGTGGGCTGCTGGGCTGGTCTCTGAGTCGTGTTCCACCCTGACAGCCCATGGGATTGCTGAGGTGTTTTTCGGATTCCTCATGATCCCAGTCCCCAGAGATTTCTTGTGTAATGGGCTCAGCCTCAGTGGTGTTGAAGGTGCCCCAGGTGATTCTGATCTATATCCAGCGTTGAGCCCCAGGCTGGCTCCTCCACTGATGAGGACTGAAAGCAGCCCCTAATCTGGAGAGAGGTGAAGGGGCTGTTCTCTGCAGAGGGGGTTATCAGGGCGGGTCTGTGACTTGAAGGGAGGCTTAGTGCAGCCCGGATCCCCTGAGCTGCAGCTCCTGTGTGCGCTTCACCAGGAGGGGAGCGAGTTCTGCAGTAAGAGGTCAGAACACTCCCATGCTGGTCTCCATGTAGCAGTTTACTGTCCCCGAATCCGCACTGTGACCGTGGGCAGCGGAGGGCTGTGTCCCACATGGGGGGATCTTCCCATGTGTGTGAGTGTGGCACAGGCAGGTGATTGTTGACTCAGTTCTAAACAGCATACATTTGGCGCTCAGGATTGACGTCTCACAACCCATCTTGCCTGGGAGAGAAGCCCAGAAGAGGGAGAAGAAGAAAGCCCAGGAGTCAGGAATGACTCTTTCTCAGGTAAAGTCCTGTCTCGGTTCCTGTTCTGTGCTCTGTGTCCTCACCTCCATGTGGCCAAGCTCGTCACATTCGGAAGGGTCCCTCGTGCCATGTTGGCTCATGCTCATCCCAGCGCCTTCCCTCAGCCCCTCTGTCTGCATGCAGATTCCAGCTGTTATATTTCCCTATACGTATTTAACGGAGGTCAAAAGTACTTGTTACTGTTTTTAAAAAAACCTTGCAGGGGGTGCAGGACTGGCTCAGTGGGTAGATCATGGGACCCTTGATCTAGAAGTTGTGAGTTTGAGCCCCATGTTGCGAGTAGAGATTACTTAAAAAAAAAAAATGTTCTTGTTGGGTTGTTTTTGTAAGCAAACTAGATAGAATGACATTGATAATTTCATTTACATCTAATACAATTTGCACATGTGTAGTGTATCAGAAATACACATGAGTAAAAAATGATAATGATGATTTATGCAAAAATAGATGTCATTTAGAGACTAGTATTTTGATTTCAGTTATTTTCAATGTGTGCGTTTTGTGTCCACACCTGTGTGTGAACACTAGCCCATGGTATGTAAAAAAGACATCATCTCATGTCTGACATGTTTTGCATGGCCTTAAATTTATTTCTGCACCAACACAGACGTGAGATAATAGCTGTAGGAACACGGTGTGTGTGCATGTGTTATGTTTCAGCCTTGAACTTGTTTCAGGTTTTCTCTATTAGCAAACCTTCTGTCAGTGGATTTTTACTGTCGTATGCATTACTTCATTCACTACGTGGTGCTATGTGTTCCATCCTGAAGCCTGACCTCTTGGTTCAAATGCAGGCCCTGCTGCTTACTATCTCTCTTTGACCAGAGAGTGTTCGTTAGAGTACTTGTGCCAGAGTCGGGTCCTATGTAAGATGGGGACAAATACTAATTTAACGGGATGCAGTGTCCTTATACAAGTTAACGCTTATAAAGCATTAGAGTAATGCGTACCATACAGGAAGTGTTCAGAACTTCAGATGCTTTTATTGTTAACGAGATTCCCATTTTGCAGTTTCTACCTTTCACTGACACTACTATAGACTTTGTCAACCCTGAACACTCTACTTAGGCTATTGCTTATGTAGAAATCAGCTGTCATTTTGTGTGTAGTACATACTACCTAGAACTTGCATATAATTTACCACTTGTTGATGTTTTTGCATTCGTGTGTTTTATCTGGCACAATATTATAAAATCCTCAGTTTCGCTGAAGGAAATCCTATGATGGGAAAGTGTAACAAATCAAAATCAGGGATATAGGACTTGCTTAAAATGATCTTTTGTGGACCTATTGAAGCAGTCATTTTTCAATTAGCAATAATCGCACCTCGAATAAACCTCATTGGCTACTATACTGCCACTGCGCAAAGCTTGAAGCAGTCATTTCTAACGGACCCTTACACCTCTCTCCTCCTCTCGTTTTTATGAAATAAGTAGTTTCCTAATGGCCTCTTGGTGAAATGTGTTTTATTTCAGGAACGGTTGACCTTCAGGGATGTGGCCATCGAATTCTCTCGGGAGGAGTGGGAGTGCCTGAACCCTGCCCAGAGGGCCTTGTACAGGGACGTGATGGTGGAGAACTACCGGAACCTGGTCTCCCTGGGTGAGGAATACTTTCCCTACAGAGGTTGGGAACTGCCCTAGTATATCTTTGTGTTTCTCTTGGGAGTTTCTTGGGCGCCCTTTCCCCGCTTGGCTGAGATTGAAGCCCTGCTGATTCAGAATTGAAAAGCTTCACAGTGTGGTGTCTGGATTTTAAACCCAGATGATCGTGCAGGTTCGTGGTGGTGCTAGAACTGGAGGAAGAACAAGACCTTACATCAAAAATTTTTTAGGGGCACCTGGGTGGCTCAGTGGGTTAAAGCCTCTGCCTTCGGCTCAGGTCATGATCCCAGGGTCCCGGGATCGAGCCCCACATCGGGCTCTCTGCTCCACGGGGAGCCTGCCTCCTCCTCTTTCTCTCTCTGCCTGCCTCTCTGCCTACTCGTGATCTCTGTCTGTCAAATAAATAAATAAAATCTTTAAAAAAAAATTTTTTTTAAACTATCACATTGCCTGGCTTTACGCTTGTAATCTTGATTCAGTCATTCAGGGAGGAGAGCTGGATATTTGCATGTGTCAAACATTTAAGCATTAGGAAGAAGGGTGTCCGTGAACAAAGTTGTGAAATGTTCTTCTAGACCCGCCTGTAATGAATGTCGGTCTCAGCTGACGAAGGGCTGGGAAAATCCTAGGACATCATCTCCCAGTTTTCGTGTCAGCAGGAATCTCTTTCTGAGCTGAAAGTTACCTCCCTGTGGAGCAGGGGAGAGCCCTGGAGTGCCAGGAGCGGGGCAAAACTAGCCCCAAAACCCAGGTGAGAGGGAAGGAGTCAGTGGTGTGAACACAAGTAAGGGGCAGATGCAGAGAGGAGGTGACTTCCAGAAATGTCATTTGGGACATTGTCCCCACGTGGGAGAGGGGGTGGGAAAGGAGAGTCGATTTCTCTTGGGCTCTCAAAGGAGCTTGTTCTCCCTCTGTCCTTGTCCTCTTCTTCGTATGTGTATGTTTCCACCCTGGTGGTTCGGCTGCTCTGGTTAGCGACAAGGGCAGAGTCTTTAACATGACCCAGATGTGCCGTTCTCTGTCCCTTAGAGCCCTTTACTGGTTCGACCTTGGGGAGCACAGGAAGGGCTCTTTGTAAGGGGCTTTCTTCCTTAGCCTCTCCTTCCCTGCTCAGTCCACACAGATCTGCTGTAGGGCTCCCCCCGCCCCGTCCTGACTGCAGGCCCTGTCCAGCTCGCATCCCGTTTCACGTGCTGAGTGACCCGTCATGGTGGGAGTGTCGGCTGCTCTTTTGCCTGGGGGACTCCGGGCAGGAGCATGGGCTGTCCGAAGCCCTCTGGCTGTTCATGCCTCCACCATATCCTCCGTATCCTCCTTTCCACTTTGCCCTGCAGGGGCACGTGGACCGGGAGTAGAGGGGGTGTTTTGACATTGCTGTTCGGCAGTGCTTAGAGAGAGGGCAGGGAAAACCT
>NW_022632846.1:0-8552 GCF_010015895.1 Lontra canadensis
GCCAGCCCATCCCTGTCCTAATGTAGCATTTCACAGGGTTTCTGAAATAACTGTCTTTGGGTCTTCTCATAAGAGCCCTATAATAGCCATAAATATTCCTCAGGAGAGCAAGATAGGATCTGAAAGGCCTATAATAGCTATCATAAATGAATAATAAAATGTAGAAAGGACAAGCCACCATGAAAATGGCAGATGAATATGATGACGTGTGTACTGTACTTGAAGTAATTATTAGAGTGTTCTATTTACAGAAATTTTCCACAGTTTTTTGTGGTGTCTGCAAAATTTAGCAAGGGCTGCATATCCTGTAAAACTGGTGGCACGGAAAGAGGTGGTTCAGCACAATAAAACTGAGAAAGCGTCTCTTCACGTATCTTTTAGAATTAAATCAAGTACAACCATCTCACTACACTGACTTCTGAAATTTATCTGTCTTAACAACAAATTCTATGCACTCGGAGCATCCCAATAAACTGTGCTTATGTGTGTCAAAAAGAAACAAGAGGCCAAACAACAGTTTTTGCACTATCATCGGAACTCATCAAGGAGCTGGCAAGGAACTTTAACAGCCAAGATGAAAACGTGATTTGTGTGGGTGTGAGGGATGGGAGGGTACATCTGTGGAAGGAAATTTTTCAAGAAATGAATAATCATTGCATGATTTTCTATTGAAGAAGGCAGAAGGGAGAGAAACACATGTAATATTGTATGGTACTTAGTGAGAAAAGCAACTCCAGAAATCCCCATGGGCATGGAGAAGTTGGACATATGCTTTATGCAGAGGAAGCGTGTAATGTTTCCTAATTAAAAGGCTACTTATCCTGCCAGAAAAAAAAGAATTTTTCTTTAAAAGAACAGCAATGAGAAAAAAAAGTTCTGGAAGACCTTGAGAGGGATCACTGAATAGAAAAAGGAATCATTTTGAAATGTTGGAGTGAAAGCAGTCTATCAATTCTTACTAACCTCCTGTATAATATCCTGAAGTCTTAGTGGCTTTTTGTTCGTTTGTTCGTTTCCATTTGTAAAGGTTTGCGTGTAGGGAAGTCTCCTTTTCAAAAGACCAATTGATCATGAAGAAACCTGTGGGGAAACACCAGATTTGCAATCATCTCTCTTTGCTTCCCAGAGTTCTTTCTGTTTTCCAAAAAAGACCTTTAGAAGAGATATGCTTGAAGGAAGAGTCCCTTCAACTAGTTCTCTTTGCAACAAAATCTTGAGATCTCAGAAACTGTCTTCGATGGCATTCTTGTTTTTTGGCTTACCAAGGTCTCTGGCATCTGGTCATCCTTTTCCATGTCACTTGTCAGCCAAGTATGTAGGCTTTTCAATGTGGATTTTTGCAAGCATTGTCTTATTTCCAATCTATTCTGCCAATGGAAGAAACTAGATTAACGTTCCCTATCTACAAATATCATCTAAAGTCGTTCCCTTCAAATCTGTCCACAATCTCAGCACGACCTGTTTTTTTCACCTCATAAACATTCCACAGTAGACAAAACACATTTACTCTTTGATCATAAATTCGCTTGTACCTACTCTTTGTTTCACATTTGTCTCACATATCTAATAGTGTAGATGCAACTTGAATTCTCTAATATTTATGAAGACTTGATTGACTACAGCTGCTAAAAGCAACTCCCACAATGACTGCCTTGGCCATTCATTAGAATTTATCATTGGTTGACTTACATTACTTATTAAATCTTTTCTCCAAAAGTATATTTTTTGTGTGGAATTTATTACCATTATAAACACAGTGTTTTGTACATAGTTGATCAGATAGAATAGTTTTGTTTTGTTTGGTTTTAAAGAGCTCAGATACTTCTAATTTCTTTAAGATGGGGGAAAAAAATTGAAGCCTTGATTGTATAAATTGGATCCTCCCTTTTGGTTCAAAGTAATTAATTCTAAAGTCTGGTTATAGAGGAAAGGAAGACTCAGTGGCTAATTTTTGAATTTGAGAACCTGATGATACAGACTTCTCTACTTAATTTACTTATGCTGATGTAAAGACTATGTGCCTTGTCAAAACTATGTGTTTCTGGGCTTCTCATTAACAACACAAACCAACTATGCTCAAAAACTCTTGTCTTCTCATTTACACAATAAGCATAAAATTTCCTATCCATTCTTATGACATGAGGCTGTTGAGAAAGGTAAATGTAAAAAGAGGTGTCAAATTAATTTGCAAAGTATATAGAAATGTGAGCTACTTTTATATACTGGTACATGTCTTCAGATTCATTAGTGTGCTCTGATACAAAAGAATTTACGTGCCATTCAGGATTTTTGTTATATGGTATTCTTAAGGACACATTTCTGATCATTCTTTCTTGCTTTCCTCTGCCGATTAGTTTTTCAAGTTCTACCTGAAGCATTTGTATTTGAAACAATTACTGAAGTATATACAACTTGATCAAACAATGTTTTCTATGATATTAATTAAATTAATTAAATTCATATATTGTGTGTCTTCAATATCTTGTCGAGAGATCAGATCCAAGCCATCGTATCCCTTATTTGAATGATCTCTTTTTACTGTTCTATAGCATGGTCACAATGTCTGAAAACAAAGATAAAATCATTTTCTCATGTTTTACAATAAAATATCAAGAAACATTTTATTATGTATATACCTAAGTTATCAGACTTGGTTGCTACACCATACTTAGGTTCTAGTGGTATCCGAGAATAAGAATTATTTTCAACATTATGTTTTATAAAGCATATTTCAATATGCTGGTGAGTGGGTCCACAAAGGAAAATCCGAGTTTGTATTTTATTATTTCTGCCTAATCTGCCATTTTTCTTAAGCCAGAACTTATGCAACATATTCTCTGTTGTAGAAATGGTAGTATGTACAATTTATTTCCTTCAAAAAATAATTATATTGCCCAATTCTATGATCAGCACTACAGAGTTCCTGATCATACCAAATGCATGGATAAATTATTTCCCCTGTTTATTCTTAAAATTCCAGCTCAAATCTCAGCTCTTCTTTGAGATTTTGTCTGATTTCTCAAGCAAAATTAATTATTCTCCCTGCTTCATACTTCAATTTCTTAGATATTTGTCTATATGCTATTGCATATGCATTGCCTTATAATTGCCTACACCACGAGTATAACTGTTGTCCACATTAAATAGTGAGTTTCTTGAGGTCAGGAAATCTGTCTGATTTTTGTCTAGTCTTTGTATCTCTGAAGACTGCATACATTCTGGGCAAATGGTTACCATATAGCAAATATTCATTAAAAGAAAAATAATTCTTAGGTCATTCGTAGGTAGATGCAAGCAGTATTTACTTCATTAAAATGCTAATCTCGTAGAAAATAAATTATTAAAACTGAAGATCACTATAAAAGCTCTATCAAAATCCACCTTTTCTTTCTCTAGACTGTCTCTCGGTTAATCAAACCAAAGAAGAGTATCTGTTTTGATCCTTGCTCTCTTTCAAATATTAGTTGCCATGACAATGTGAATCACGACGCCATGGCAGAGGCTAAGTGTAGATGACAATTCAGTTTAATTTAGTGAGACCATTTCCTGTGTTTCTTCATCTTCTTTTGCATACTGGCAGAATTGACTATGGTACATAGTCGCCAGGGGTGAATATCCTCAGATACTAGACTTGTGGTAATAATACACTTGACAGTACTTGTCAATTCATGGATTTCAAAGTGTCACCATTTCACTCACTGCCCCAACAAGAATTGATTCTGGAGAAAACTGCTTCATAGATAAAAATCTGTCTTCTTTTAACATTCATTTCACATTCTCACATTTTGCACACTCTTCTCTCTGACCTATTGTCAGGGTCCTCTTCCGTTCTACCTACTGACTTGTTTTCTCATTATTGCTGTCCTATCACAAGCAAAATGTACTCTAAAGTATTTTAACACTCTACTAACATGGCTTAAAATATTTTATCTTACTACTGTTTTTAACTATAATAGAATCCTAATCAAGTGAATAAATCACCAATGCCAGAATCCCAGGTATCAACAAAAAACTAATGAAGATACCTTGGAGGGCCTAGAAAACTTAGTAGTTGTTCTGAAGTTATATTACATTTATAAGCACCAATTTTACTCATAAATTTAAGAACTGAATGACTGAGTCAGAGTCTGTTTATTTTATTTTGGAAACTCACACACACATATCTCTATCTACCTATCTACCTACCTATCTCACAACAACTCAACTGGATTCACTTTCAGTCCTCATGCACATGATAATCCAAATTGGTCATCTAATGAAGTATATTCATTCTATACTTTATACTTATGAATTAGAAGAAAATCCAAGAATCTAACTCCTGGAAACTGCTGGGAAAGGAACTGTTTAGTTTTATTATAATAAAATGTATGGGATAGTTCAGTAGTCTGGGGATTTTAATGTTTCTGAAATTTCTCTAATAGAGATATTAGTAAATATATTCTTTCTTTAGGGATATAGTAAGATTAAGTACCTTTTCATTTTTTGTTGTGTTTACCATATT
The DNA here is from genome assembly GCF_010015895.1 of Lontra canadensis. Taxonomy (NCBI): domain Eukaryota; kingdom Metazoa; phylum Chordata; class Mammalia; order Carnivora; family Mustelidae; genus Lontra; species Lontra canadensis. Next base: position 4,502 of record NW_022632846.1, read on the forward strand.
TTAAAGAAAGAATTTCAACGACTAATGTTTAGAAATACTGAGTTAAATTTCCCTCCCACATTGATTTTAGAATTGTAAGTTTCTTATAGATCAATTAATAGTTTTGTTTAGAATTTTGGATAGTTACTCTGAATTGTTTGAAATAAAATGACCATAGGAATTTATTGCCTTAAAGTACGAGGGCAATTTGTCAAGTTTTGTGAATTTTCAGTAAGCAACAGAGTAAAAGCTTCGTCAACTGAATGAAGTTTAAAAAGGCAGCAGAAGAAAATATTACCACTACTACTATAATAACTAAGCTTGTATTTTGATTACAAAAAAGAAAGATCTTTATGGTATTTACAAAAAAGATCTTTATGGTATCTTACAAAAAAGAAAGATCTTTGTGAATTCTGACATCAACACTGCAAACTTTATCAGCAACTCTTTTTAATTTGTACAACTCTTAGAAACTTTTTTTTTAAATCATTTTAGTACTATTTTAAGAGAAACTTGGATTATCCTATCCATTCTGCTACCTTCTCTTCAGCTTGTTTCCTAGGGGTAAGGTCAAATTCACTCTGACAGGAAGGATTGACTATGCAGAATAGAATAGGTATTAAATAATACTAATCATGGTCATACCTTATAGCTATTCAATAATCTTTTGTATAACCAAATACACCTCTGTTCTGGTTTTCAATCATGGTGATAGTGTAGAAAAAGAGCTACATCAAAGTTGCATCAAAATTTCAAAATTGCAGGAAGTTTTTCTCCATTTGAAAATAAAAGGAAGTCAGTCTAAAAAAAGGATAAAGGGCGCTTGGTTGGCTCAGACAATTAAGTACATGACTTGATTTCAGCTCAGGTCATCATCTCAAGGTTGTGAGATCGAGCCCCGCATGGGGCTCTGTGCTGGGTGTGGAACCTGTTTAAGATTCTCTCCCTCCCTCTCTCTCTTTGTCTCTCCTATCTAAAATAAATAAATAAATAAATAAATAAATAAAGATTTTGAATTATGAAAACTTGGACTAAAAACCCAGTTCCCATAGTTACTCTTGGGGAACCTCAAACAGGTAGCTTTACTTCCCTGACACTCAAACTCCTAGGTAAAAAGAAAGTACTACTCACCTTGAAAGACTGATCTGAGGAAAAAAAAAAAAATGAGGAAACATAAGCAAAGTGCTTAGCACAATGCCTGAGAAAGTGTGGCATTTAAATAAAATTTAATAGTCCGAGTGTTAACTGAGCTACCATTTCTTTTCCCAAGACCTTCAAGCAATAATACATGAAGAAAAGAGGGAATAAATCCCAAACAATTTAGCAAACAGGAAGCAAGCAACCAGGGCCCAATAAGGTGCGATACAGTTCTCAAAAACAGGAACTGGATGAAGCATTGATGGATGAAATAGCAGTGAGGAAGGTCCAACCTCAATGAGGGGACATTAACAGCCAGGACAGGACTGGCTGGGTCAGGGGAAGCCAGCAGAGGGTGGTTTCCAAGACAGCTAGTGAGGCTGAGGGCAGCAGGGACAGTAGAGATGAAAATGGGAATTCCCGCATGCAGATAGATAAAGGCTCTCCATTCTTTAACAACATTGGCTGTCAAAATTGCTTGGAGCCAGTTCTTGCCTACAGGAGAATAAGGTAGATATTTCTTCTTTAAAGAGATTGAGTAAATGGGGTTTAATGAGGTCAGTTAGCTTGGGTATTGGCAATTTAGTTAAGCCCTTCTTTTTGGCATGAACAGTGTTCTTCAGATAGAACTTCATCCTGCCTACTCTTAAAATGTAGTACTGAAGAAACTTAAGACCCAAATTTAAAATAAGACTTTCTCAACACAGGAATTAGAAAGATCCTGACCATGCAATTCCTCAACACACCAAAACTACACGTTTTATTTTATACATTAGTAAAACTTCACACTTCCTCAAAAAATTGTCTTGTGGTCATCAGAAGAGAGGGGCCTTTTGACATTTACATAGGAGAAGAAACTTCATGTTCCTTAGAAGTAACATGATCAAAAGAGTAAACTTCAAAAAGACTGCCTGTAAGGAATGCTGATAACATATTTGAAGAGGGCCACGTGGTGTTTGCTGTATGATATTAAGGATCTATCATTCTATTCAACTTTTTTTCTTTTTCTTTTTCACAACAGTGTTGTTTTCTTATAGAGGGGCTAATTTTCCATCATTTTCTTCCTAATCACTATGCAATCCAAACATTTATACTTGGGTATTCTGTAGACTATCTGGTCCAGAGGTTGAAATTGTTAATCATCACTCAGTAGATATGCAAGAGAAAGGAACCCATTGAGAAATAAAATAAAATTATATTCCAATGGTGGAAATCAGAGTAATGGTTCTCTTGTCCATGCTACAATTCCTAGTTATTTGCTCTAAGTCACCATGGAGTTTTTCAAGATTCTTCCACAGTCCACTGTGGATTAAAGGTGGTAGGTTAAAGCTACCACCAAGCTGTAAGAACCCAGGGGTCCCAAGTTCCGCTTTTTTAAAGTGTAGCTAGAAAACTTTAATATGTTTTAAAAATTCTACCACCTTCTACACTTACTTTTTTTTTTTTAAGATTTTATTTATTTATTTGACAGAGAGAGAGATCACAAGTAGGCAGAGAGTCAGGCAGAGAGAGAGAGAAGCAGGCTCCCCGCTGAGCAAAGAACCCGATGCAGGGCTCGATCCCAGGACACTGAGATCATGACCTGAGCCAAAGGCAGCAGCTTAATCCACTGAGCCACCCAGGTGCCCCTACACTTACATTTTTTTAAAGTAGAGTCCATGCCCAGCACAGAATCCACTGTGAGGTTTGAACTCATGACCCTGAGATCAAAACCTGAGCTGAGATCAAGAATTGGACACTTAACTGACTAAGCCACCCCGGTGCCCCTACAATCACTTTCAAGGAGCTTTTGAAAAAAGAAGTTTCAACCAGTGTACGAATTAATCAACATATTACCTTAAAAGATTTTATATGTCAGATATAAATAAGTGTCTTTTTATACACGCCATTATTTAGAAACACCATAAACTTCTCTCAGTACTATATAATTCTTATAACTGTAGCAAAATTTGAAAATATATCCAATAAATACTTCTCTGGGATATGTCAATACTAAGTGTGTGCTTAGTAAGATTTAAAATCATAAAGATAGATCGATCAATTATCTGATTATTCATTCAAAGTTTTTTTTATGGTTATAATGCTGTCACTCCAACAGGCTGAATTCTCCCTCAGATTGTAAGAATATAAAATATCAAATATGTAGAGATCCTTTCTCAACATGAAATATTAATGTTGTGTTTTTTTAACCTTCTTATACTTATTACAACTTTTAAATTTATCTTTGAGTTGCAGGTTCTTATTAACTTAACACTTTAGGCTTAACTTGAGTTTGTAGTGTTTAAACCTAACTGCACCTCCTAGGTGGCATTATCTTGAACCAACACCAACTGCAGAATAATTTTTCTCCAATAAGAACCAGAAGATACCTGGAATCATAGAATTGTATATAATTAGAGAAGAATAATACATGTAAGTAAAATCTCTTGACTTTGGTTTGAGAACCTGTTTCATTTGTAGGCCAATAATATAACCTATCTCTAATTATTGACAGCCATAGAGTAAAAATTCCAGTTCTTCGGAGGTCTATGGATAAATGCAGTATTACTACTCTACTGATATGCAGATGTGAATTTCCAAAAACAGGTAGTAATGATAGAAAAAAATAACCATGAGAGTCTAATCTTTACCAGACTGCATCACCAGAATCCCCTATCCCCTGGATCCAGTATGGTTTGGCCAATAAAATACCAAGAAGGTAGAAAGGAAAAGGCTGTGGGCATTTATTTTCCTGTTTCTCTCACTGCCAACCTCAATTTGAGCTCAGGTGTGTTTCTCTAAGACCATGCACTGAAACACAACTGCTGTATTATATGTACGGTTCTCCCAGTGGGATCTGGTTGAAATCTCTGGCTGTTGAAAGCTTCCCCTCTGTTTTGTACTACATCATTTTTTTTTTCTCTCTCTTAACCTTGGCTGTATCTCTGTACGGAGC
>NW_022632847.1:0-8550 GCF_010015895.1 Lontra canadensis
TGATCCAGGCTAAAAACTGATGTCATCTGTTTGGATTGCTAGATGTTGGGAGGATGTGGGAGCAAAGCAAGGGAGCAGTCAGCCACCAACTTCTTTTAATTCTACTTTTGGAAGACTCCTCTCATTTTTAACAGCTACTGCCCTAATTCAGGCCTCTCTTACCTTTGATCTTCTCCGTTACAGTAGAGGTCTGCTCATTCTTCTCTCCTACAATTTATGCCCTATGCCAGCAGATTTATCTTTTCAAACTTGAGTTTATGCAAGTATTCTCCTACCCAACAACTTTCAAAGTCTAATGCTATCACAGGGAATGCAAAGTTGTTACTCTAGGACAGAAAATCCTTTCAGTCCAGTCCCAGCTTATTTTGCTAGCCTCCTCTTCCTCCCTTGCATGTCGAGGATGCTCTAGGCAAAGTACTGCACTCACAGCCATATGTTCTTCACAGAACATTCCTAGGGCCTGGAGTATTCTTTTCTCACTATTCAAATCCAACCTGCCTCATAGGCCAGCACAAATTTTGTCTCCTCCAAAGACTAGTCATGTAGTAACCTCAGTGAATTGGAGCAGACATAAAGGGCATCAGTATAAAAATTTGAACTTTAATTCAGTCAGAGTGCACATATATTGGGGCTGATGATTTAAAAAGCATGGGGATTACAAATTTTACAAAACTATGGAATGATTTTTGTAATTATATAGTGACAGCGGGCAGTGATTGTAACTAGCAGAGGACATGCTGTAACTTAATAAATATATCTCACCATATATAACACAATTCTTGAAATTACTGCTCGAGATCAAATTAATAGCACTTAGGATCTCAGTTGTCCCTTTTGATATAATGTGATAGTTGCATTCGTAAGAGATCTTGAATGCTCTAAAAGAAATATCAATGGAAAAACCAGGAGTTCTCAGATCATAACATTATTGAATAAGGAATTTCAACAATAAAGGTGCTTTCTCATAGCCTACTTGAATAATTATAAAGCCTAAACGTTATTGAGCAAATCCAGTGTTTTATTAACATCAGCAATATTGGCCTTTCTTTCTCTATTACTTCTAGTACCAACGTTAGTCAGAACTTACCATTTCTGTCATCACTGATATGATAAATGAAGCAGAGCTGCTCAAATAAAGTAAGGGTATTGTGAACAACTTAATGTTTCCTCTCTGAGAAGTGGAAGATTAAGATTGCACTAAAAATAGATGATGATGTAAGGAAAATTAATCTTATAAAAGCTCATTCCATGCTTGAAAATTCTTTTTTACAGAAAAAAAAATGTTAATTTCAGAACCACCTGGCTGAGTTATTAGAAATTGCCAATTAGAGAAGTAGTTCAGCAAAGACCCAGCAAATGGGAATTCTAGTCTGACCATGGTCAAATCACTTAAGACTCTAAAATCTTGCATTTTCTCATCTAAAAAAATAAAAGATAGGACTAGATGATTTCAGAGACCCAAGATGCATCAATATCTCTGTACCTATTTCCTTTCTTACCTGCAAGGCTATAAATTACTTTGTAATGTAAGGTTCTGTTACTTACTATGACCATAAAGTTTAATGAATGTGTCTATTCCCACATACCTTACTTTTCAAAGAATTAGAATATAAATTCTTAAAATAATTACAACTTAAACTTTTCTTTTATGATTCATAGACACTTTGGATCATCAGTGCCCATATACATACTGCAGAATAATATAAAAAAAAATCCCATCAGTTCATTTTTCCCATAATCCATAGTATTGTCTATTTCTAATGACCCTAAAACTATAATATATTATTACAGTTCCAAAACCCAGCCGTAACTTTCATTGACTTTTTACTTTCATAGTGTTTCAGAGATAAAACCTCTTTTGAGGGAGACAGGAGGCAGCAAGTAAGTGCTTAACAACTGGAAATTGGAAACCTGAGACCTTACACACATGAGATCTTTTGGCTAAATCAAACATTCCCTGATTACTCCAGGACTCTGTAGTTGTCTTGCTGGTGAGGATGAATTTGACCACCTATACATCATTGCTGCCCCTTTCTTTAATTATTAACAGCGAGGAGTCCTTCTTCCTATAGTAATTCCAGCCATGATCAGCCTGCATTAGACAAACTGAACTTTCACAGAAAATCACAATTTTAAAAATGGAAAAAAGACTGTATTGAACAGTTTGACTTAATACACTGTAGATTTTCTATTATAGGATACTATAATTAGTTCCATAGACCAAATAATAGCATCTGGGTAATAGCATTAGGGCCAACCCACCAACCAAGTCACTACCAATGTATGAAAACCTCTCTCCCTGGACAGAATAGTTCAAATTTGAAACTGGCAGGTTTGATAAGATAGGACATTCTTTACAGAATCAGAAGGCCCAAATTCTTTGCAAAACTCCAAAATGCAAATTTGAGGAATTTCTAGGCAATTAGATGGTGACATCTGTTGGTGCACTGTATCACTGCATTCCATCATTTGAAACATCTAGGAGCAGAGGGTTGGATAGAGTTGGCAAAATCCCAAGTACAAAATTAGGGATTCTTTTCCATTTGAGATGTTCACATGGATACCTTTAAATGTGATCTTTTAAATTCGATAAACATACCGTGTGTATGTGTGTATATGTGCCTGTTTTGCTCTTCCCTGGGAAGTTTTTTGTTAACAAAGTATTCACAAGCTTGTCCCCCCCCCCCCACAGTGTATATTTGTTTGTATATATGTGAAAGGATAGTGATTATTAGGATCAGCTTATTTCGCACTGTGAGATGGAGAGGCATAGTGGAAAGGCCAATAGCTAATGGCTGTCCTCAACTTCCAGAGTCTTTAACTTACCAGTGAAAATAAACTTAATTTTAAGTGAAAAACAGGGTTAATTTGAGAAGCGGGCCGGGAATTGCTAGCCCTAAGTAGTCTAGCACATCTTTTTCACTTTATTGCCACACCTCTAATTTGCTTGGAGGAGTTCGCCTTTACTGCAAACTTGTGTAACAAAGTCCCTAAAGCTTTTGATAGTCTCAATTTTAATATGTGTTGTATCTCCATTGTGGACTTTTTGAGCAGTGTTCAGGTTTTCTCCAATATGCTGAAACAGTTTTTGCCATGTGGAGACTTTATTGTCTTGAATCACTGTAGAGCTTTGGGTTTAGGTGCATAAAACAACACACACTGCTCGTTGACCTATGTGTGATCATAAGGGGATATGAATAGAGCGCAGTCTGAAAGCCACGGGCTCACCCATTTGAGATTAACTGCCTCTTCCAGGTCACTAATTCATACCCCAGTGTCCCAGGAGAGTTCATTTATTTCCCATGAGTGACCACTTGACTGTGCAAAGGTATTTTTAACTCACTGAGGCTTAATATAGGACAAATCTTATTACTATAACCTAGTTATTGCAATAAAAAAAAAAAAAAGGCAATTTCCCTGTCTTTCTCCCAGCTTGTTTCCTCTTTGCCAACAGAGTCTTCCTTTTGACCATACCAGTGTTTTAATTCTGAACAGCTTCCAGTCCCTGGTCAATTATGTTAAGATTGTATGATATAGATATGGAATTCATATTATTTAAAATAGCTTTGTTTTTTATTTTTTTTCACTCAAGTATAATTAGCATACAGTGTTCTGTTAGTGTCAGTGTACAGTAAGATGATTCATCAGTTCTCTGTATTTCTCAGTGCTCCTCCAGATAAGTGTACCCTTGAACCCTTTGTCTCTTTCACCTAATGGCCCAACAGCCTCCCTTCTGGCAACCAGAGGGGATCTTTGTACTCACAGGTTTGGGGTTTTGTTGTTGTTGTTGTTCAACATGACATGTTCAATGACTGGACGAAGTCATATGGTAGTTAGCTTTCTCCGACTGACTGACTTCACTTAGGATTATACCCTCTAGGTCAACCATGCTGTTGCAGATGGGAAGATCTCATTCTGTTTTAGGGCTGAGTAATACTCCATTGTATGTATATACCACACCTCCTTTTATCCATTCATCTGAGGATGGACACTTGGTTGCTTCTATATCTTGGCTATTATAAATAATGCTACAGTAAATAGAAGGGTGTCTGTATCTTTTCGAATTGGGCGTTGGGGTAGTTTTTTGGTGTGGGGCGGGGAGGGGTTAACTCCCCAGTAGTAGAATTATTGGGTCTTTTGGTAATTCTTTTTTTTATTTTTTGAGGAACATCTATAGTGTTTTCCATAGTGGCCACGCCAGTTTGCTTTCCCACCAACAGTGCACGAAAGTTCTTTTCCTCCACATTCTTGCCAACACTTGTTATTTCTTGTGTTTCTGATTATAGCCATTCTGACAAGTACATTGTAATATCTCACCGTGATTTTCATTTTGCTTTCCCTGATGACTAGTGATGTGGAGCATCTTTTCATGCGTCTATTGCCCATCTGTATGTGTCAGTGGAAAAATATCTATTCAGGTCCTCTGCCCAGTTTTAATTGGATTCATTTGAAATGTTTTTGGCGTTGAGTTGTATAAGTTTTTTATATGTTTTGGATGTTAACCTTTTATTGGATATATCACTTGCAAATATCTTCTCCCATTCAGTAGGTTGTCCTTTGGCTTTGTTGATGGTTCGTTTCTCTGTGCAAAACCTTTTTATTATGGTGTAGTAGCAGTAGTTCACTTGCTTTTGTCTCCCTTGCCTTAGGACATGTATCTAGAAACATGTTTCTACAATGGGTGTTAAAGACATTACTGCCTATGTTTTCTTCTGGGAGTTTTATAGTTTCAGGTCTCACGTTTATGTCTTTAATCCATTTAGAGTTTGTTTCTATGTATGGTATAAGAAAGTGGTCCAGTTTCATTTTTTTGCATGTAGGTGTCCACAAAGGGTGTCCAACAAAGCACCCTTTGTTGAAGATATTATCTTTTCCCCATTATATATTCTTTTTTTAAAAAAGATTTGTTGAGTGAGAGAGTGAGAGAGAGAGAGAGGCAGAGTACAAGGAAGGTGCAGACTCCCTGCTGATCAGGGAGCCTGAGGGTGGGGCTAGATCCTAGGACCCTGGGATTAGGTCCTGATTGGAAGGCAGATGCATAATTGACTGAGCCACCCAGGCGCCCCTCCCCATTTTATGTTCTTCCTGTTTTGTCATAGGTTATTTGACCATGTTAGTATGCGTTTAATTCTGTGCTCTCTACTCTGTTACACTGATCTGTGCGTCTTTTTTTTTCGGCCACTGCCATACTGCCATACTGCCATGTTACAGCTTTGTAGCATATCTCAAATTCTGAGATTGTGTTATTAAGCTTTGTACTTCTTTCTGAAGAGTGATTTTTCTATTCAGTTTCTTTTTGGTTCCATAAATATTTTAGGATTATTTTCTTAAGTTCTGTGAAAAATTCTGTTAGTAGTTTCATGAGGATTGCTTTAAATTTGTGGATTATTTTGGGTAATAGGGAAATTTTTACAATATTGGGTCTGCCAGTTCATGCACATTATATATCTTTCCATTTACTTGAGATAGTCTCAGTTTCCTTTATCAGTGTTTTAAAGTTTTCAGAATATAGATCTTCCACCTCCTTGGTTAAGCTTATTCCTAGGTATTTTATTCTTTTTGGTGCACTTGTAAATGCCATTGTTTTCTTAATTTCTCTTTCTGCTACTTCATTATTAGTATACAAAAAATGCAACAGATTTCTCTATATTAATTTTCTGTTGTGCAACTTTACTGAATTATCAGGTTAGTACTTTTTTGGTAGAGTCTTTAGGGTTTTCTGAATATGGTATTATGTGAGCTGCAAATACTGGAAATCTTATATCTTCTTTACTAGTTTGGTTACCTCTTATTTCTTTTTCTTACCTGATTGCTCTGGCTATGTCTTCCAGTGTAATATTGAAGAATACTGTTGATAGTGGACATCCTCATCCTATTCTTGTTTTTAGAGAGAAAGCTCTGTATTCACCATTCAGAATGAAGATAGCCTTTGTTATATTGAGATACATTCCCTCTGAACCTAGTATATTGAGACTTTTTATTATGAAGAATGTTGTACTCTTTCAGATGCTTTTTTGTGTCTGTTCAGATGATCATATGTATTTTGTCCTTTCTCTTGATGTGATGTATTACTTTGATTTGCATATACTGAATCGCACTTGTGTACCTGGAATAAATCACACTTGATCATTGTGTACAATTTTTTTTTTTTAGATTGATTTATTTGCAATTGAGAGAGAGAGCATGTAAGCATGGGTAGGAGAGGAAGAGAAAGAATTTTTTTTTTTTTTAAGATTTTATTTTAGAGAACACATGAGCGGTGGGGTGGAGGAGGAGAGGCAGAGAGAGAGAAGTAGACTCCTTGCTGAGCAGGAAGCCTAGGGTGGGGCTTGATCCCAGGGACCCAAGACCTTGACCTGAGCCCAAGGCAGACACTTTTTTTTTTTTAATTAACATATAATGTAATATTTGTTTCAGGGGTACAGGTCTGATTTATCAGTCTTAATTCACAGCACTCACCAAAGCGCATACCCTCCCCAATGTCCATCACCCAGCCACCCCCTCCCTCTTACCCCCCTCCCCTACAGTAGTTCTGTTTGTTTTCTGAGATTGAGTCTCTTCTAGTTTGTCCCCCTCTCTGGTTTCATCTTGTTTCATTTTTCCCTCCCTTCCCCTATGATCCTCTGTCTTGTTTCTCAAATTCCTCATATCAGTGAGATCATACGATATTTGTCTTTCTCTGATTGACTTATTTCGCTGAGCATGATACCCTCTAGTTCCATCCATGGTGAGGCAAATGGCAAGATTTCGGGGGTTTTGATGGCTACATAGTATTCCATTATATATATACCGCATCTTCTTTATCCATTCATCTGTTGGTACACATCTAGGCTCTTTCCATAGTTGGGCTATTGTGGACATTGCTGCTATGAACATTCAGGTGCACATACCCCATTGGATCACTACATTTGTATCTTTGGGGTAAATACCCAGTAGTGCAATTGCTGGGTCATAGGGTAGCTCTATTTTCAACTTTTTGAGGAACCTCTATACTCTTCCATAGTGGATACATCAACTTGTATTCCCATCAACAGTGTAGGAGGGTTCCCCTTTCTCCACATCCTTGCCAACATCTGTCATTTCCTGGCTTGTTAATTTTAACCATTCTGACTGGTGTGAAGTGGTATCTCATTGTGGTTTTGATTTGTATTTCTCTGATCCCGAGTGAGGTTAAACACTTTGTCATGTGTCTGTTGGCCATTTGGATGTCTTCTTTGCAGAAATGTCTGTTCATATCTTCTGCCCATTTCTTTATTGGATTATTCTTTGGATGTTGAGCTTGATGAGTTCTTTATAAATTTTGGATACTAGTCCTTTGATATGTCATTTGCAAATATCTTCTCCCATTCTGTCAGTTGTCTTTTGGTTTTGTTGACTGTTTCCTTGGCTATGCAAAAGCTTTTGATCTTGACGACGTCTCAGTAGTTCATTTTTGCCTTTGCTCTCCTTGACTTTGGCAATGTTTCTAGGAAGAAGTTGCTGCAGCTGAGGTCAAAGAGGTTGCTGTCTGTGTTCTCCAAGGATGTTGATGGTTTCCTGTCTCATATTGAGGTCTTTCAATCCATTTTGAGTCTGTTTTTGTGTGTGGTGTAAGAAAGTGCTCCAGTTTCATTCTCCTGCATGTGGCTGTCCAATTTTCCCAACAACATTTGTGAAGACACTGTCTTTTTTCCATTTCCTGCTTTGTCAAAGATAAGTTGACTATATAGTTGAGGGTCCATTTCTGGGCTCTCTGTTCTGTCCCATTGTTTTTATACCATTGTTTTTATCTTGATGTTTTTATCTTGATAAAAACCATTGTTTTTATCTTGATGTCTATAGCTTTGTAATAGAGCTTGAAGTCTGGAATTGTGATCAAAGGCAGACACTTAACCAATGGAGCCACCCAGGTGCCCCAAGAAAGTAGGTTCTTCTCTGTTCCTTCTCTTGCTATCCTGTCATTTTTGGCTTTCTTTAGTGATGTGCAAAAAAATAAAGAGAAATCCAAGCAAATCTAGTATACATGTTTGATTTTTGGTTACCATTAGGTTCATATATAATATCTTTTTTTTCCCAGTGTTCCAAGATTCATTGTTTATGCACCACACCCAGTCCAGTGTTCCATGCAATACATGCCCTCCTTAATATCCACCACCAAACTCATCCATCACTCTACCCCCACCCCTGTAAAACCCTCAGTTTGTTCCTCAGAGTCCAGTCTCTCATGGTTCATCTCCCTCTCCCAATTATCCCAATTCACTTTTCCTTTCCTTCTCCTAATGTCCTCCATGTTATTCCTTACGCTCCACAAGTAAATGAAACCATATGATAATCGACTTTCTTTGCTTCTCTTATTTCACTCAGCATAATCTCCTCCAGTCCCATCCATGTTGATATAAAAGTTGGGTATTTATCCTTTCTGATGGAGGCATAATACTCCATTGTATATATGGACCATATCTTCTTTATCTATTCATCTCTTGAAGGGCATCTTGCCTTTTTCCACACGTTGGCGACTGTGGCCATTGCTGCTGTGAATACTGGGGTATAGATGGCCCTTCTTTTCACTAC
>NW_022632848.1:0-8550 GCF_010015895.1 Lontra canadensis
ACTAAAAGGGTAGCAACGACCCCAGAAAAACGTACACTAACCAAATCCGAAGAGACCCAAAACCCAGGCGGGGGGTTGGGGAGAGAAGAAAGGGGAAGAAAAAAGAAAAAAATACACATTAGACTGGTGAATAGAACAGAGCTACACACTTGATTTTGGGTGCATTTTGGTCTGTTAAAAGAAACTACCTTCCAATATTTTGAAGAAAGAAATACGCACACAAATAAGGGTAAACGTGATGAAGGGATGGAGTATGTCTGTAAAGATAAAAGTTAAAAAAGGAATTGATAAGGGAAGAAGTTAGTTGAAAAAAGAAAAAAAATACAGGAAAGAATATGATCAGGCTAGAGACTAGAACAAAGCTATATACTAGATTTAGGGTATATTTTGATCTATTAGAAAAATTGTATCCCAAATTTTTATGGAACGAAAAACCTGTATATATACAAAAAAATAAGGTTAAAGACAATGAAGGAGTATAATAGGACTATAACAATGAAAATTAAAAGATTTTTCAAAAGAATGTATAAGAGAAAATAGTTTAAAAATGTTAAATATGAAAGAGGAAAAATTTTTTAAAATAGAATAAGAAAAAAATAAAATTAAAAAAAATTAACTTTGAAAGACTAAGGAATCATGGGAAGAAAGCCATGAATTCTATGTGCTGTATTCCCATAGTTCTGAAGTTTTGCAATTCTCATTGATCGGTAAACTTGCTCTTGGCCGGATGTTCTTGCTGATCTTCTGGGGAAGGTGTGTGTTGCAGCGATTCTCAAATGTCTTTTGGGATATTTGCAGAAATGCAATGCCCTTGCCAGGGCCCAGCCTACGTAATCTGCTCAGTTTTACTCTTGGGCACTTTTGTTCCCTGAATGCTTTCTGTACAGCTTTGGAGGAGGAGAATGAAGATGGCTGCCTCCCAATCTCCAACCCAGTAGGAGCCAAGAGCTCAGGCCTCACTTCTCTATGCACCCTTAGAGATAAGCAGTCAATCTCTCTTGTCTCCTTGGTCACTGGCCACACTCCATGCTCATTCAGCCTGTTAATGTGCTTTTATATCTCAGATGCATGGCCCCATTTGGAGTCTCCAAACCACCAGATTCCTTTAGTGTGCTCCCACACTCCTCCTCCCAGAGGAGGAAGGAGGGGTTCTCCCTGGATCTACCACTTTTGGGGTCCGTGCTCTGCCACTTTTGTGGTTCCTGCTTGAAGAGCAGTGGACCAATTGTTGCTTGGATCACGGTTTATGGTAACCACAAACTGAGAGCCCAGTCCTCAGCTCTGTCTCTGCAGATGGCTTCCCTGCTCTGATACCTGGGAGCTCTACCACTCTCAGATACCCCTTGTCTTTTTGACACTACCCTGTGAGTCCTGAGACCACACCGTCTGTGCAAGGGCTCCACCCCCTGCTTAGCCTCTGGAGTGATGTCCCTCAGTGGAGCAGACTTCTGAAAGTTCCAATTTTGTGCTCTGCTGCTTTACCACTTGCCAGGAGCTGGCTCCCCCAACCCCCATAGTCTATCTTCCCATATGTTGTCTCAGATTCACTTCTCCTCATGTCTTATCTTCCAGAAATTGGTCAATTTTCTATTCCTAGAATTGCTGCTCTCCTTCTCTTTGATCTCCTGTTGAGTCTGTAGGTGTTCAGAATGATTTGAGAACTATTAGGCTAAACTCCTGGGACCCAATGATATTTAGGTCTCCTACTCTTTCACCATCTTGCTCCTTTCCCAAGGTGGATATTTTTAATGATCACTGATTTTAATTAAGCTTTTCCTCTTTGCTAATAACAAATATTAGAAACTACATTTCCATGTAAGCATTACTTTACTTGCATACCATGAATTTACTTGCATACTTGTATATGTGGTGGTATTATTATTATTTAGTTTAAACTGTTTTTTAATTCTGCTTGTGAGCACTTCTTTGACTTATGGATAATTTATAAACATACTGTTAAATTTAAAAAAAAATAGAGATTTCCCAAATATCAATTTGTTAACCCTTTCTCATTTATTCCTACTGGAGAATATATTCTTTATGATTTCAAATTCCTTGAATTTTATTGAGACTTTTTCATGGTTTGACATCTAGTTTGTTTTGGCAAACATTTCCCTTATATTTGAAAATATGTTTGTCTTGACAAAATTCCCTATGCTTTTGAAAATAATTCCATATGCACTGTAGGTCTTGATGATAATGTCCAATATCTATCCATTTGATTATATTGGCTGATAGTATTCAAATTTTATATATTCTTACTGATTTCTTTTCAATTTTTAATCAATTATTATTGAGAGAATTATTGAAAGGAAAGTGTTTAAATTTTCTGTAATACTTGTGAATTTTTACTTCCTTAAAATCAGTTGGTTTCTGTTTTATATATTTTGAAACACTGTCATTTATTGCATGCATATTTGTCTTCTTAATGAATTGACCTCTTAATTGCTATGAAATGTCCCTCTTTATCTCTGGTAATATTCCTTGTGCCTTATCTTAAAATCTACTTTTCTACACAGCCACTCCAGCCTTATGTATGTGTATATTTATGTTCATTCTTTTATCTGTGTTTTCATATTTAAATATATTTCCTGAAAACATTATGCAATTAGAGGTAAACATCCTGCATTTTCTGTTGTATGAAGACTGCAAATAGTTGCTTCATGTATTTTGTCCAATTATTTATTTATTTATGATCGAAGGGCCATGAGTCAGTTACTGTGTCATGTCTAATATTGAAAGTCAAGCCAAAAACTTAAAAAAAAAAATCAGCTTCTAATACCACAAAGTCTTGCAATGCAACATTTATTCTCTTGATTTTTTGATAAAACTTTTCAGATGATCTCAATTCATACAAGCATATTTGAAAGCTTTTGTGTTGCTCCAATACTTACTGTGTAGATATATCTTACTTAGCATAAGTTATGCATTTTTAGAATGGGGCGCTGTACATGAATAATACAACATAGTCCTTAAGAAGATGTAGTTACTAGTATTTTTTTGGTGGCCCTCGGTTCACTTCAAATCATTTTTTTTAAAGATTTTATTTATTTGAGAGAGAGAGAGAGCATGAGAAGAGGGAGGGTCAGAGGGAGAAGCAGACTCCCTGCTGATCAGGGAGCCTGGTGATGTGGGACTCGATCCCAGGGCTCCAGGATCACAACCTGAGCTGAAGGCAGTCGCCCAACCAACTGAGCCGCCTAGGCACGCCACTTCAAATCTTCTAAAGTTATAATATGATTTTGCCTGAAATTTCATCCAGATATCACTTAAATGACTGTTGGTTGGGTTGTTATTCCACCCAGACTGCAATGATTTTCATTATATCCTTCAAAATGTCAAAGTACTTCAAACATTTCCTAATTTCTCATGTTCTACCTTTTACTTCTTGTACTCTTTCCTTAATCTACTATAAAACTTCACACTAGTCTAATAATTCTTCTACTGTTTTCTTTGTGAGAGGTTCAGCACTATCCATTATACTCTTTGCCAATCATCAAGGGCAAAAATATTCAATTGAGCACAAAATAAATAACAAAAAGAATGCAAGTGAAGTAAACAACACAGGTTTCAGAATATCCAAAACTCAGAGTAGACTGCCCATTTATTGAAAGTGATCAATATGATACTCTTTCACTTGCTTCATTCAGAGTATGGTGAAAATATATGTTAATATTCTATAATTGCTGTAATATATGTAAATGCACAATGTACATATATATATATACACACACACACACACACATGTGTGATTCTTCACTTTTTAGGAAAATATTTCAGAGAAAAATAGTACTATAATGATTCTTTGACATTAACCATAGCATTTAATTTTTTTTTAAGATTTTATTTATTTATTTGACAGATAGAGATCACAGGTAAGCATCGAGGCAGGCAGATAGAGAGAAGAGGAAGCAGGTTCCCTGCTGAGCAGAGAGCCTGATGTGGAGCTTGATCCCAGGACCCTGGGATCATGACCTGAGCCGAAGGCAGAGGCTTTAACCCACTGAGCCACCCAGGCACCCCAGCATTTAATTTTTTAAAAAGATTTTATTTATTTATTTGAGAGAGAGAGAGTGAGAGAGAGAATGAGAGGGGAGAAGGTCAGAGGGAGAAGCAGACTCCCTATGGGGCTGGGAGCCCAATGTGGGACTCAATCCTGAGACTCTGGGATCATGACCTGAGTCAAAGGCAGTTGCTTAACCAAGTGAGCCACCTAGGCGGCCCTCATTTATGTAATTTTTATAGGTATAATAGATTTGGGGGGCATTTTTCTGTCTTTATCCTTACCTAATATTCTTTATATGCTAAATAAAGCCCTCTGTGCTTTAGTCATGAGTTTTCCAACTGAGGAACAGTTTATTTGGGAAAATGGCATAATTCAGAGAATGGTGAAGCAGACCTTATCTGTAAAGCTTAAAGGTGTTTGAACTGTTACTTTGGCATCCTATTTGAATTATCTGCTTGATTAAGTTATGGAATTTATCACCGGGCTTTTAGGTAAATATCAAAAGCTAACTTCTCTCTGACTGCAAATGAGAGGTGGAATGTCAATAGGAGTGTTTTGGCCTTCAGTCTCTCTGGCTAGTTGGCTTTGTTGTCTATAGCATGGTGCTAATGAGGGCAAGTGCAGGGGTTGGAGCCCATGTGTGGCTTAATTAGCTCCATAGTGTGGAAAGCCTCTGGTCTAAAGCCTGAGATAGCTGCATCTTGCCAGCTGTATCACCAAAGCATGCAAGTTATAGGGGGCTCATCATTATCAGCAAAAATCCATCACTATTTATAAATAATCTGCCAATTGTGACTGGATATCACTTGATCTTGAAATTGCTATTCTTCAGAAGACACATCTCTATAAAGAATGTTTTTCTTTAGTTAAATGACAAAGATATATAGTACCTCAAAAAGACTTCACTGGAATTCTTTGTTAACTTCCAATGCCTGTGGAAGATTCCAATAAAAATATCCTGAATAGTCAACAGCACATTGGAAGAGAAATACTTAGGATGTGTTCTGCTCAGTCTTAAGATTATTTACCCACTGAAATTCTATCTTTAAGTTGGAAGCTTAAGATCTCTTTGTTTTTATTTTTATAAGCATGAAAATTTTTATGTGAAAGTTTTAACATATTTTACCCACATCTTTACCAATTAGTCATTAATATTTCCTGAATACCTTTGCTAAACATTGGAAATACTTTGGAAAACTTATTAATAAATGGACCCTTTCATTTAAGGAGGTTACAGCCAAGGTGGGAGAGAAGCTGATCCATAAGCAGTATACAATCAGATCAAAGAATTATGGATGGTGACAGATGATTGATCTAAACAACTGATACTGAGGTGGAGCATAGGAAGGCAGCATGCATTGAGTGGGTTGGATGAGAACCTATCTAAAGAGAACCTACTTTAGATAGAGATGAGAGGGAAGATCTTTCTGAGAAAGAGAAATTTCAACTGAGATATGTATGACCAGTGAGAAGGAACTTGCCATGCAGAGAAAAAAAGGAACATTCTTGGCAGAAGAAATGGTGTGTGCAAATATGTCCAAAAGGGGGAAATGCGCTTCACAAGAGTAAGGAAGACATCAATAAGGTTGCAGGGTTCTGTAATTACAGATAAGGTAGGGCCATGATATTTTTTTGTAATCCCCCCCCCCAAAATGCAGTAGAAAAACTTTGAGGGTTTTTAGTTACATGCATGCAGTATTCAAAGAACATTTGAAAGAATCTCACTTGCCACTGTGTGGAAACAGACTTCAGAAGCACGAGAACAAAAGCAAGAACTGTATTTTGAAGCTGTTCTTAAAATTATGGGGATGCAGATTACAGTTTAATGTCTATTTCAGACAACTGATAACATGTGCTGGTGGATTATAGGAAGGTAGAGGGAATCCAGGTGGATCCTAATTGTGAAAAACTGGATGTATTGTGATTAAATTTAGGGAATTAGAGGATACTGGAGACAGGGAAGATTGGAAGAACAGTGTAGAAAAGCAGGGGTTCTGTTCTGTGTCAATATTTTTCAAATCAAAATCTTTATTCCATATGAAAATTGAGCATTTTTTGATATACCAAAGTTATTGATTATTGAATAAGATTGTTATTTTTAAGATTACTTAATAAATGTGGTAATATTTTAATGTTTTTATTGACTTTAAAATGACTTTGAAAAAAATAGTGACTTTGAGTAACCTTAAATTAACCTTACATTGAGAACTCTTGCTTTCTTTAAAAAAAAAAGCACCAACTTTGCTACTAACAAAAATTTCTTTTATAAATGTAAACTTATTCTGCAGACTAATGATATGCATTTTTGAGGTAAATAATTTTTCATAATGAGTAACATGGAGACATGAGAGTGGAAAGTTGCCAGATACTGCAGTTAGAGGTAAGGATGAATTATTCAAATAAGAACACAAACTTTATTGAGTACCTGAATGTCTTAAGTTATTCTCCTGAGTTAAATCTCATATAATCAAATTAAGAAATCAGCATCATTTTCATACACTGAGTATTTTAACTTAAAATGTATTGCAGATCACACTTTTAAAAGAGAAGTTTGATATTCTCACACACCGTATTATATTAACAATATTTTTTACACATCATACTGTATTTAGCTTAGATCCGTTATGGTAGAAAAATTAATGGTAAAATGTCAATAACTAAATTAGTAATCATTTTAATTGGTGATGAGTCAAACCTGGTCTATTTATTTCATTTTTTATTAAAACCATTTGTAATAGGTTTTCTCAACATTTTCTAAAACAGAGGGAGGAGCAAGATGGCAGAGGAGTAGGAGACCTAAATTTCATCTGGTCCCAGGAATTCAGCTTGATAATTATTAGACCATTCTGAACACCTACAAACTCAACAGGAAATAGAAGAAAAGAATAGCAATAATTCTGTAACAGAAAAGCAGCCAGTTCCTGGAAGGTAGGAGGTGTGGAAATGTGAATCTGAGGTGATATACAGGAAGATAGACTGTGGGGGGAGGGATAGCCAGCTCCCAGCAAGTGATTGAGCTGAGGAGCACAAAACCAGAACTTTTAGAAGTCTACGCTATTGATGGACGTTGCTCCAGTGGCTAAGTGGGGGCGGGGGGGAGCCCTTGTTGGGACGGTGAGGTCTCAGGACCCTCAAGGTCACAGGAAGACCTGGGGTATCTGAGAGTGGCAGAGGTCCCAGGTATTGGAGTGGGGAAGCTGGGTGCATAGACAGAGATGAGGAGTGGGGCTCTCAGCTCATGGTTGCCATAACCTGTGATCTGCGCACATTCAGGCCTCTGCTGCTTGAGCAGGACCCCACAAGTGGCAGATCCAGGGAGACCCCCCCCCCCCTTCCTCTACAGTGAAGTGCAGCACAGGAGTGTACTACAGGAATCTGCTGGGTTTGGAAACTCTGAATGGAGTTGTGTGCCAGAGATAGAAGCATTTGGTCACAGGCTGGGAGAGCACGGAGCTAGAGACCAGGGAGACAGAAGTTATTGACTGCTTTTCCCTGAGGACACAATGAAAAGGGGGGCCCCAAGCTCTTGGGTCCTTTAGGTCCAGAGATTGGGAGTTCACCATTTTCCTTCTTGTCCTCCAAAGCTGTATAGAAATCATTTAAGGAACAAAAGCTCCTGAGAGCAAACCCAAGCAGATTACTCAGCCTGGCTCTGCTAAGGGCAGGGCAGTTCCACCTTGGGGAAAGACATTTGAGATTCACTGCAACAGGCCTCTGCCGCACTAGATCAGCAAGAACATCCAGCCAATACCATGAAACAAATAATTCATTATATCTTAATTTAAAAAAAAAAAAAAGAAAGAAAGAAAGAAAAAGGAACATCCAGCCAAGACCAAGTTTGCGGATCAATGAGAACTGTAAAACTCCAGTGCTTGGGTAATACAGCACATAGAATTTATGGCTTTTTCCCCATAATTCTTTAGTTTTTCAAAGGTAATTTTCTTTATTTTTTCTTTTTCTATTTTTTTTTGAATTTTTCTTCTTTCCTATTTTAACCAAAATTTTAACAACTCCTTTTTAAAATTCTTTTTAATTTTCATTTTTACAGTCATAGTCTATCCATTCATTGAATTTAACCTTATTTTTTTTATATATGTAAGTTTCTCTTTCTTTAAAATTTTGGGATTCAGTTTCTTCTAACTAACCAAAATATACCCTACTAGTAGTGCATCTTTGAACACCTGATCACATTCTCCCCGTTTTTTTCGTTCTTTTCTCAGCCAACTTCTTATCAATTCATTTTAAAAAATCTGTTAAAATTTTCTTCTTGTGAATATATATTTTATCATATTACATCCCTTCATCATATTTACCCTTATTTTTTATATACATATAAGTTATTCTTTCTTTAAAAGTTTGTGAGGCAGTTTCCTCTAGGAGATCAAAATACACCCAAAATCTAATGTGTGGCTCGGTCCTATTCACCATCTTGATCATATTCTTATTCTTTTTCTTCTCTTTTTTTCCTTTCTTTTCCCCCAGTTTTGGGTCTCTTCAGATTTGGTTAGTGTACGTTTTTCTGGGGTCGTTGCTACCCTTTTAGT
>NW_022632849.1:0-8550 GCF_010015895.1 Lontra canadensis
ACTAAAAGGGTAGCAACGACCCCAGAAAAACGTACACTAACCAAATCCGAAGAGACCCAAAACCCAGGCGGGGGGTTGGGGAGAGAAGAAAGGGGAAGAAAAAAGAAAAAAATACACATTAGACTGGTGAATAGAACAGAGCTACACACTTGATTTTGGGTGCATTTTGGTCTGTTAAAAGAAACTACCTTCCAATATTTTGAAGAAAGAAATACGCACACAAATAAGGGTAAACGTGATGAAGGGATGGAGTATGTCTGTAAAGATAAAAGTTAAAAAAGGAATTGATAAGGGAAGAAGTTAGTTGAAAAAAGAAAAAAAATACAGGAAAGAATATGATCAGGCTAGAGACTAGAACAAAGCTATATACTAGATTTAGGGTATATTTTGATCTATTAGAAAAATTGTATCCCAAATTTTTATGGAACGAAAAACCTGTATATATACAAAAAAATAAGGTTAAAGACAATGAAGGAGTATAATAGGACTATAACAATGAAAATTAAAAGATTTTTCAAAAGAATGTATAAGAGAAAATAGTTTAAAAATGTTAAATATGAAAGAGGAAAAATTTTTTAAAATAGAATAAGAAAAAAATAAAATTAAAAAAAATTAACTTTGAAAGACTAAGGAATCATGGGAAGAAAGCCATGAATTCTATGTGCTGTATTCCCATAGTTCTGAAGTTTTGCAATTCTCATTGATCGGTAAACTTGCTCTTGGCCGGATGTTCTTGCTGATCTTCTGGGGAAGGTGTGTGTTGCAGCGATTCTCAAATGTCTTTTGGGATATTTGCAGAAATGCAATGCCCTTGCCAGGGCCCAGCCTACGTAATCTGCTCAGTTTTACTCTTGGGCACTTTTGTTCCCTGAATGCTTTCTGTACAGCTTTGGAGGAGGAGAATGAAGATGGCTGCCTCCCAATCTCCAACCCAGTAGGAGCCAAGAGCTCAGGCCTCACTTCTCTATGCACCCTTAGAGATAAGCAGTCAATCTCTCTTGTCTCCTTGGTCACTGGCCACACTCCATGCTCATTCAGCCTGTTAATGTGCTTTTATATCTCAGATGCATGGCCCCATTTGGAGTCTCCAAACCACCAGATTCCTTTAGTGTGCTCCCACACTCCTCCTCCCAGAGGAGGAAGGAGGGGTTCTCCCTGGATCTACCACTTTTGGGGTCCGTGCTCTGCCACTTTTGTGGTTCCTGCTTGAAGAGCAGTGGACCAATTGTTGCTTGGATCACGGTTTATGGTAACCACAAACTGAGAGCCCAGTCCTCAGCTCTGTCTCTGCAGATGGCTTCCCTGCTCTGATACCTGGGAGCTCTACCACTCTCAGATACCCCTTGTCTTTTTGACACTACCCTGTGAGTCCTGAGACCACACCGTCTGTGCAAGGGCTCCACCCCCTGCTTAGCCTCTGGAGTGATGTCCCTCAGTGGAGCAGACTTCTGAAAGTTCCAATTTTGTGCTCTGCTGCTTTACCACTTGCCAGGAGCTGGCTCCCCCAACCCCCATAGTCTATCTTCCCATATGTTGTCTCAGATTCACTTCTCCTCATGTCTTATCTTCCAGAAATTGGTCAATTTTCTATTCCTAGAATTGCTGCTCTCCTTCTCTTTGATCTCCTGTTGAGTCTGTAGGTGTTCAGAATGATTTGAGAACTATTAGGCTAAACTCCTGGGACCCAATGATATTTAGGTCTCCTACTCTTTCACCATCTTGCTCCTTTCCCAAGGTGGATATTTTTAATGATCACTGATTTTAATTAAGCTTTTCCTCTTTGCTAATAACAAATATTAGAAACTACATTTCCATGTAAGCATTACTTTACTTGCATACCATGAATTTACTTGCATACTTGTATATGTGGTGGTATTATTATTATTTAGTTTAAACTGTTTTTTAATTCTGCTTGTGAGCACTTCTTTGACTTATGGATAATTTATAAACATACTGTTAAATTTAAAAAAAAATAGAGATTTCCCAAATATCAATTTGTTAACCCTTTCTCATTTATTCCTACTGGAGAATATATTCTTTATGATTTCAAATTCCTTGAATTTTATTGAGACTTTTTCATGGTTTGACATCTAGTTTGTTTTGGCAAACATTTCCCTTATATTTGAAAATATGTTTGTCTTGACAAAATTCCCTATGCTTTTGAAAATAATTCCATATGCACTGTAGGTCTTGATGATAATGTCCAATATCTATCCATTTGATTATATTGGCTGATAGTATTCAAATTTTATATATTCTTACTGATTTCTTTTCAATTTTTAATCAATTATTATTGAGAGAATTATTGAAAGGAAAGTGTTTAAATTTTCTGTAATACTTGTGAATTTTTACTTCCTTAAAATCAGTTGGTTTCTGTTTTATATATTTTGAAACACTGTCATTTATTGCATGCATATTTGTCTTCTTAATGAATTGACCTCTTAATTGCTATGAAATGTCCCTCTTTATCTCTGGTAATATTCCTTGTGCCTTATCTTAAAATCTACTTTTCTACACAGCCACTCCAGCCTTATGTATGTGTATATTTATGTTCATTCTTTTATCTGTGTTTTCATATTTAAATATATTTCCTGAAAACATTATGCAATTAGAGGTAAACATCCTGCATTTTCTGTTGTATGAAGACTGCAAATAGTTGCTTCATGTATTTTGTCCAATTATTTATTTATTTATGATCGAAGGGCCATGAGTCAGTTACTGTGTCATGTCTAATATTGAAAGTCAAGCCAAAAACTTAAAAAAAAAAATCAGCTTCTAATACCACAAAGTCTTGCAATGCAACATTTATTCTCTTGATTTTTTGATAAAACTTTTCAGATGATCTCAATTCATACAAGCATATTTGAAAGCTTTTGTGTTGCTCCAATACTTACTGTGTAGATATATCTTACTTAGCATAAGTTATGCATTTTTAGAATGGGGCGCTGTACATGAATAATACAACATAGTCCTTAAGAAGATGTAGTTACTAGTATTTTTTTGGTGGCCCTCGGTTCACTTCAAATCATTTTTTTTAAAGATTTTATTTATTTGAGAGAGAGAGAGAGCATGAGAAGAGGGAGGGTCAGAGGGAGAAGCAGACTCCCTGCTGATCAGGGAGCCTGGTGATGTGGGACTCGATCCCAGGGCTCCAGGATCACAACCTGAGCTGAAGGCAGTCGCCCAACCAACTGAGCCGCCTAGGCACGCCACTTCAAATCTTCTAAAGTTATAATATGATTTTGCCTGAAATTTCATCCAGATATCACTTAAATGACTGTTGGTTGGGTTGTTATTCCACCCAGACTGCAATGATTTTCATTATATCCTTCAAAATGTCAAAGTACTTCAAACATTTCCTAATTTCTCATGTTCTACCTTTTACTTCTTGTACTCTTTCCTTAATCTACTATAAAACTTCACACTAGTCTAATAATTCTTCTACTGTTTTCTTTGTGAGAGGTTCAGCACTATCCATTATACTCTTTGCCAATCATCAAGGGCAAAAATATTCAATTGAGCACAAAATAAATAACAAAAAGAATGCAAGTGAAGTAAACAACACAGGTTTCAGAATATCCAAAACTCAGAGTAGACTGCCCATTTATTGAAAGTGATCAATATGATACTCTTTCACTTGCTTCATTCAGAGTATGGTGAAAATATATGTTAATATTCTATAATTGCTGTAATATATGTAAATGCACAATGTACATATATATATATACACACACACACACACACATGTGTGATTCTTCACTTTTTAGGAAAATATTTCAGAGAAAAATAGTACTATAATGATTCTTTGACATTAACCATAGCATTTAATTTTTTTTTAAGATTTTATTTATTTATTTGACAGATAGAGATCACAGGTAAGCATCGAGGCAGGCAGATAGAGAGAAGAGGAAGCAGGTTCCCTGCTGAGCAGAGAGCCTGATGTGGAGCTTGATCCCAGGACCCTGGGATCATGACCTGAGCCGAAGGCAGAGGCTTTAACCCACTGAGCCACCCAGGCACCCCAGCATTTAATTTTTTAAAAAGATTTTATTTATTTATTTGAGAGAGAGAGAGTGAGAGAGAGAATGAGAGGGGAGAAGGTCAGAGGGAGAAGCAGACTCCCTATGGGGCTGGGAGCCCAATGTGGGACTCAATCCTGAGACTCTGGGATCATGACCTGAGTCAAAGGCAGTTGCTTAACCAAGTGAGCCACCTAGGCGGCCCTCATTTATGTAATTTTTATAGGTATAATAGATTTGGGGGGCATTTTTCTGTCTTTATCCTTACCTAATATTCTTTATATGCTAAATAAAGCCCTCTGTGCTTTAGTCATGAGTTTTCCAACTGAGGAACAGTTTATTTGGGAAAATGGCATAATTCAGAGAATGGTGAAGCAGACCTTATCTGTAAAGCTTAAAGGTGTTTGAACTGTTACTTTGGCATCCTATTTGAATTATCTGCTTGATTAAGTTATGGAATTTATCACCGGGCTTTTAGGTAAATATCAAAAGCTAACTTCTCTCTGACTGCAAATGAGAGGTGGAATGTCAATAGGAGTGTTTTGGCCTTCAGTCTCTCTGGCTAGTTGGCTTTGTTGTCTATAGCATGGTGCTAATGAGGGCAAGTGCAGGGGTTGGAGCCCATGTGTGGCTTAATTAGCTCCATAGTGTGGAAAGCCTCTGGTCTAAAGCCTGAGATAGCTGCATCTTGCCAGCTGTATCACCAAAGCATGCAAGTTATAGGGGGCTCATCATTATCAGCAAAAATCCATCACTATTTATAAATAATCTGCCAATTGTGACTGGATATCACTTGATCTTGAAATTGCTATTCTTCAGAAGACACATCTCTATAAAGAATGTTTTTCTTTAGTTAAATGACAAAGATATATAGTACCTCAAAAAGACTTCACTGGAATTCTTTGTTAACTTCCAATGCCTGTGGAAGATTCCAATAAAAATATCCTGAATAGTCAACAGCACATTGGAAGAGAAATACTTAGGATGTGTTCTGCTCAGTCTTAAGATTATTTACCCACTGAAATTCTATCTTTAAGTTGGAAGCTTAAGATCTCTTTGTTTTTATTTTTATAAGCATGAAAATTTTTATGTGAAAGTTTTAACATATTTTACCCACATCTTTACCAATTAGTCATTAATATTTCCTGAATACCTTTGCTAAACATTGGAAATACTTTGGAAAACTTATTAATAAATGGACCCTTTCATTTAAGGAGGTTACAGCCAAGGTGGGAGAGAAGCTGATCCATAAGCAGTATACAATCAGATCAAAGAATTATGGATGGTGACAGATGATTGATCTAAACAACTGATACTGAGGTGGAGCATAGGAAGGCAGCATGCATTGAGTGGGTTGGATGAGAACCTATCTAAAGAGAACCTACTTTAGATAGAGATGAGAGGGAAGATCTTTCTGAGAAAGAGAAATTTCAACTGAGATATGTATGACCAGTGAGAAGGAACTTGCCATGCAGAGAAAAAAAGGAACATTCTTGGCAGAAGAAATGGTGTGTGCAAATATGTCCAAAAGGGGGAAATGCGCTTCACAAGAGTAAGGAAGACATCAATAAGGTTGCAGGGTTCTGTAATTACAGATAAGGTAGGGCCATGATATTTTTTTGTAATCCCCCCCCCCAAAATGCAGTAGAAAAACTTTGAGGGTTTTTAGTTACATGCATGCAGTATTCAAAGAACATTTGAAAGAATCTCACTTGCCACTGTGTGGAAACAGACTTCAGAAGCACGAGAACAAAAGCAAGAACTGTATTTTGAAGCTGTTCTTAAAATTATGGGGATGCAGATTACAGTTTAATGTCTATTTCAGACAACTGATAACATGTGCTGGTGGATTATAGGAAGGTAGAGGGAATCCAGGTGGATCCTAATTGTGAAAAACTGGATGTATTGTGATTAAATTTAGGGAATTAGAGGATACTGGAGACAGGGAAGATTGGAAGAACAGTGTAGAAAAGCAGGGGTTCTGTTCTGTGTCAATATTTTTCAAATCAAAATCTTTATTCCATATGAAAATTGAGCATTTTTTGATATACCAAAGTTATTGATTATTGAATAAGATTGTTATTTTTAAGATTACTTAATAAATGTGGTAATATTTTAATGTTTTTATTGACTTTAAAATGACTTTGAAAAAAATAGTGACTTTGAGTAACCTTAAATTAACCTTACATTGAGAACTCTTGCTTTCTTTAAAAAAAAAAGCACCAACTTTGCTACTAACAAAAATTTCTTTTATAAATGTAAACTTATTCTGCAGACTAATGATATGCATTTTTGAGGTAAATAATTTTTCATAATGAGTAACATGGAGACATGAGAGTGGAAAGTTGCCAGATACTGCAGTTAGAGGTAAGGATGAATTATTCAAATAAGAACACAAACTTTATTGAGTACCTGAATGTCTTAAGTTATTCTCCTGAGTTAAATCTCATATAATCAAATTAAGAAATCAGCATCATTTTCATACACTGAGTATTTTAACTTAAAATGTATTGCAGATCACACTTTTAAAAGAGAAGTTTGATATTCTCACACACCGTATTATATTAACAATATTTTTTACACATCATACTGTATTTAGCTTAGATCCGTTATGGTAGAAAAATTAATGGTAAAATGTCAATAACTAAATTAGTAATCATTTTAATTGGTGATGAGTCAAACCTGGTCTATTTATTTCATTTTTTATTAAAACCATTTGTAATAGGTTTTCTCAACATTTTCTAAAACAGAGGGAGGAGCAAGATGGCAGAGGAGTAGGAGACCTAAATTTCATCTGGTCCCAGGAATTCAGCTTGATAATTATTAGACCATTCTGAACACCTACAAACTCAACAGGAAATAGAAGAAAAGAATAGCAATAATTCTGTAACAGAAAAGCAGCCAGTTCCTGGAAGGTAGGAGGTGTGGAAATGTGAATCTGAGGTGATATACAGGAAGATAGACTGTGGGGGGAGGGATAGCCAGCTCCCAGCAAGTGATTGAGCTGAGGAGCACAAAACCAGAACTTTTAGAAGTCTACGCTATTGATGGACGTTGCTCCAGTGGCTAAGTGGGGGCGGGGGGGAGCCCTTGTTGGGACGGTGAGGTCTCAGGACCCTCAAGGTCACAGGAAGACCTGGGGTATCTGAGAGTGGCAGAGGTCCCAGGTATTGGAGTGGGGAAGCTGGGTGCATAGACAGAGATGAGGAGTGGGGCTCTCAGCTCATGGTTGCCATAACCTGTGATCTGCGCACATTCAG
This sequence comes from Lontra canadensis, assembly GCF_010015895.1. Lineage (NCBI taxonomy): Eukaryota > Metazoa > Chordata > Mammalia > Carnivora > Mustelidae > Lontra > Lontra canadensis. The sequence continues at coordinate 7,280 of NW_022632849.1, forward strand.
GCCTCTGCTGCTTGAGCAGGACCCCACAAGTGGCAGATCCAGGGAGACCCCCCCCCCCCTTCCTCTACAGTGAAGTGCAGCACAGGAGTGTACTACAGGAATCTGCTGGGTTTGGAAACTCTGAATGGAGTTGTGTGCCAGAGATAGAAGCATTTGGTCACAGGCTGGGAGAGCACGGAGCTAGAGACCAGGGAGACAGAAGTTATTGACTGCTTTTCCCTGAGGACACAATGAAAAGGGGGGCCCCAAGCTCTTGGGTCCTTTAGGTCCAGAGATTGGGAGTTCACCATTTTCCTTCTTGTCCTCCAAAGCTGTATAGAAATCATTTAAGGAACAAAAGCTCCTGAGAGCAAACCCAAGCAGATTACTCAGCCTGGCTCTGCTAAGGGCAGGGCAGTTCCACCTTGGGGAAAGACATTTGAGATTCACTGCAACAGGCCTCTGCCGCACTAGATCAGCAAGAACATCCAGCCAATACCATGAAACAAATAATTCATTATATCTTAATTTAAAAAAAAAAAAAAGAAAGAAAGAAAGAAAAAGGAACATCCAGCCAAGACCAAGTTTGCGGATCAATGAGAACTGTAAAACTCCAGTGCTTGGGTAATACAGCACATAGAATTTATGGCTTTTTCCCCATAATTCTTTAGTTTTTCAAAGGTAATTTTCTTTATTTTTTCTTTTTCTATTTTTTTTTGAATTTTTCTTCTTTCCTATTTTAACCAAAATTTTAACAACTCCTTTTTAAAATTCTTTTTAATTTTCATTTTTACAGTCATAGTCTATCCATTCATTGAATTTAACCTTATTTTTTTTATATATGTAAGTTTCTCTTTCTTTAAAATTTTGGGATTCAGTTTCTTCTAACTAACCAAAATATACCCTACTAGTAGTGCATCTTTGAACACCTGATCACATTCTCCCCGTTTTTTTCGTTCTTTTCTCAGCCAACTTCTTATCAATTCATTTTAAAAAATCTGTTAAAATTTTCTTCTTGTGAATATATATTTTATCATATTACATCCCTTCATCATATTTACCCTTATTTTTTATATACATATAAGTTATTCTTTCTTTAAAAGTTTGTGAGGCAGTTTCCTCTAGGAGATCAAAATACACCCAAAATCTAATGTGTGGCTCGGTCCTATTCACCATCTTGATCATATTCTTATTCTTTTTCTTCTCTTTTTTTCCTTTCTTTTCCCCCAGTTTTGGGTCTCTTCAGATTTGGTTAGTGTACGTTTTTCTGGGGTCGTTGCTACCCTTTTAGT
>NW_022632850.1:0-8003 GCF_010015895.1 Lontra canadensis
TGTATATATATATATATATTTGTACCTTCACCTACTTTCTTATAATTCTTATGTTATATATATTTATAAATTTATAATTCTTATGTTATATATATTTACAAATTTATATACAAATTATATATATAAATTTATAAATATATATATAACATAAGAATATATAAGATTGAATTCAGAGAATGTTCACTACAAGAGATACATCCTTCACTATCTAATCAAAAATCATTCCATATTAAATGTGATGGGTACCAGACTTTCACAGGTCATCAAGTCTACAAATAAGTCTCATAAGTGAAAAACCAATCCAATTATGTATACAGAAGCAGTATGTCTAAATAACTGTCTGCATGAAGGAAATCCATGGTGGCAAGAAATGAAAATTAGCTTTTGTTTCCAGGTCTATAAAACTGGGAGGAAGTCAGACACAGCAGACAGTCTGAAATATAGTAGAAATCTGTCTTTACCCACATAGAGCCTGAAATTAAGCAAAAGACATCATTCTGGAAATGAACTGGAGTAAGGGCGATACAGGTTGAAATAATAGGGAAGAGGTTAGGCTAGTAAGTATCTGACATGACCTAAAGAGAATAGGAAGGAAGACATAGTTATTTAAACATAAATTAATGCATTCACTTCTGCAATACAGAGATGAGGTAGGGCAGAAGAATTCATTTCAGTAGTTGCTGACTCTTTCATTTAGAAGATTTAAAATCTTTTGTTTTTTAAAAAGAATTTTCAAGTTGATCTGTATGGAATAGATTTCAATGAAATTTTAAAACTCTCTTTAGCAAGGTAAAAGAAATTTTTGTTTGTTTTCTTTGAGCTGAGACAGATGTTGGTGCAAGGGTGCCTCTGAATTTGAGGCAAAAAATAGTTATAAGAGACAGGATTGAAGAGGGCCTGAGCAAAATGTTAACATGTAGGAAGGGACCCAAGATGAATGAGGGCAAGAGAGAGAAATTTACTGGGATTCAGAGAGCCACAGAACTTTAAGAATGTTAGTGTCATGGGACCACTCTAAAGTCATATCAACTGTGCTGTGCTCTAGTCCTCCTCCAATATGTCTGAAAATGCCAGTTACCTACAAGAACCTTAAATATTAGTGCTCGGTGATTGAATAAAGAACTATGCTCAAGCACAGTGAATAGAGTCCAAGACAAGACAGCAGCTTCAGGAGAAAAGATTAGACAGCATTTTTCAGGATCTCAAATTGTCTCAAAGTAGGAATTCACTACATGATTCTCCATAAAATCTTTGGGGAAAAAAATGAAGAGGGGGTTTGAATTCCCTTCAAAGTACAGAAAAAGAATGCTACTAATTATTGTGCTATAAATGGGACAGTATGTCCCCCTTGTGGATTCTTTAAGGCTCATTCCACATAGCTGCAGAAATTACACTGAGACAGGCATATGGAAGGATTTATTATACTCAACAGATCCTAGGAAGGGAGGCACGGCATGTCCAGAGGGCACACAAAGTTACCCAAAAGCACAGAGTTTGCTCACAGCAGGCAGGGAGAGAGCAGAGCAAGGACCCAAGGGCCAGTGCCTTTACTGGGGGTCACGAGTGGTGTAGTTTGTGGCACAGAAGCAGCATTCTGTTGACTAATTTGAGTGTAACAGGTCAGGATGGAAAGGAAGAAAGGAGTAAAATGGAGAAGATATCATGAAGCTTATAGTTCAAACATACATGTTGGTGATGGGTACCCAGAACCTGATAATTAGGTAAAAGTTCAAAACAAGCAGGGAAGAGGTAGACTTTCTCTTACGTTCATAATATATTGTCAAACCGATGAGATGTGGATTTGGATAAAATAAATCATTACCCACCCAGAATCCTCAAGACATTAGGACATAGGACTGCTTGATATACATAGTCCCTTTTTAGATATCAAATACAGCAGATTTGGAGAGAGAACTATGGTTTTCTAAAGAAAAGTTGTCAAGAACCAAAAAAGTGCTCAAAGAGTAGGAAATTCAAATAAAGAGTGCTGATAAAGTGCTGAAGGTTGGCTGTTAACTTAGCTGTGAATGAGGTTATACAAAAGAGGAGGCAGGGGTACCTGGGTGGTTAAGCCTCTGCCTTCGGCTCAGGTCACGATCTCAGGGTCCTGGGATTGGACCTCACATCAGGCTCTCTGTTCAGCAGAGAGCCTGCTTCCCCCTCTCTGTCTGCCTGCCTCTGCCTACTTGTGATCTCTCTCTCTGTGTCAAATAAACAAATAAAATCTTTAAAAAAAAAAAAAGAGGAGGCAGAAATTTCAAAACATTTTAGAACTTGGGCCATGAAAGAAAATAGAGACAACTACAGGGTGAAGTAAAGAGTTAACTTGTTCTTGCTTGTTGATTGTGTATTGGGTTGGCTGGTATAAATTATTTTCAACTTTGGAAGAAACACATTTTAAAAGTGTAAAGGAAAAAATCAAATGAAAGGCAAATGATTGAAAAGTCTGGAAAAAGAATGTGTAATTGATGGAGCAACTTCCCTGAGGAAGTAATAAGAGGTGGGGTCAAGAAAATAGGCAGAAAGTTTAGCCTTAGAAGAAGTTTATATTAACTAGAGAAACTTTGGGGTGGAAAGAGGAAGGACTGCAATGGTAAATAAAGAAGATTCAGGATGAATCTTGTTTCAGTAAGAATTTATTGAACCACATAACTTTGTTCTTAGCACTGTTGGCACTGTACCTGATACAAGGAGGACTTCAGAGAAATCAAAGATGTTTTATGCCCTTAAAATGTTTTCCAGTTATAATTTTCAATCTATTGGAGAGCTCAAGTGGTAGAGATGAGACATGTTATAGTCGTTCAGACGAGATCATAATTCTCTTTACGTTATTTGATTTTGTAGATGCAAGAAAAGGAAAATAGTTCCAAAAAATAAAAGGCTTAATGAAAACATAGCTTTAAAAAGACCTAACAGGGAGAAATAGCTTTGCTTTTCTTGTTACTTCTACCTTATTTCTCATGAAATGAGGGAATACGACAGAAGTTTTTTGAGGTAGCCTGTTTACCCTTCAAATCAAAATTGTCCCTTTAGGAAGAGCTAATATAAAAAAGTAATGTTATAAAAATTATGATAATGTAGGAACTACTCCATGTCTATAGCATGGCAAAAAGGTTTTTAGTTTATTTTTTAATAGCTAGGTTTATACTGTGATTATGAAATTCAAACCACAAATATGTGCAAATGTTAGTGCTTTTCTAAAATGAAAATATTATTTCTAAGCAATAACATAACACATTGTATTATAAATGATATAATATTTCTAAACAATATTTCTAAAAAAAACAGTTTTAAGTATATTTATCACGTTTTATCATGGACCTTTGCCTTACTACCATATTTTATTTGTATTAAATTTAAATATAGTAACTGCAACATTCACTCAAAGCCACCAGATGTCACTGTTTTAGATATGATGCCTTCATCACTATTGGTATGACATGATATGAAGAAATAATTGAACATTCCAGTAAAATTATTTTCTGGCAAAATTATGACAAAGATGCTTATGTTAGAATTGCATCAAAGGATACCCAAACAACAATAATATCCATACACATAGGGCAGGGGGAAAAATCCTCTTGGAAATCACATTTATATGATCATCTCAATTTTAAGAAATTTAAAGTCAGGGATGTCATCTCATTTTTTGCCTTTTATATTACGGAACATTTTAAATGATTAGCTTATTGTAAATCATTTAAAAATACCTAAAGCACTAGGATGTTACAGTTGAGAAAAGCAATCTTCAAGACCACTTAGTGCCACCCCACTTTTTTGTAGGTGGTAAAAATAAAAGATAGAAAAATAAAAGATAAATTGAGAGAGAGAAAATTTTCCAAATGGAGAGATGTGCTAATAAAATTATATAGATAGTTATTTATTGATTTTGACTTGTCAGTATTTGCTGCTTATTTGTGAGCCCCATACCATGTTTGGCAACAAGAAGATAAGACAAAGACAATTATAAATATATATGTCATTAAGATTTTTCCACTGTGGTGCACCTGGGTGGCTCAGTCTGCTAAGCATCTGCCTTCCTCTCAGGTCATAATCCTGGGGTCCTGGCGTAGAGCCCTGCAGCTGGCTCCCTGCTCAGCAGGGAGCATGCTTCTCCCTCTCCACCTCCACTGATGCTCTCTCTCCTTACCTCTCTCTCTTTCAATAAACAAATAAAATAAAATAGTGTTCTTTCCAATATTTACAAACATTCTTTAACTATGTCCGCTTCGACTCTTATCACAAAGAATGGTAGCAAAAATAGAAAAATGTATAAAACAAGAAAATACAAAGATGTTAATTAAGCACTCTTAGCATCTTGTTCTTCATCATCTTAGCAATTTTTTTTAATTATTCAATTTTTTTTATTTTTTATAAACATATAATGTATTTTTATCCCCAAGGGTACAGGTCTGTGAATCGCCAGGTTTACACACTTCACAGCACTCACCATAGCACATACCCTCCCCAATGTCCATAACTCCACCCCTCTTCTCCCAATCCCCCCTCCATCAACCCTCAGTTTGTTTTGTGAGATTAAGAGTCACTTATGGTTTGTCTCCCTCCCAATCCCATCTTGTTTCATTTATTCTTCTCCTACCCATTTAACCCCCCATGTTGCATATCCACTTCCTCATATCAGGGAGATCATATGATAGTTGTCTTTCTCCGATTGACTTATTTCGCTAAGCATGATACCCTCTAGTTCCATCCATGTCGTCGCAAATGGCAAGATTTCATTTCTTTCAATGGCTGCATAGTATTCCATTGTGTATATATACCACATCTTCTTTATCCATTCATCTGTTGATGCACATCTAGGTTCTTTCCATAGTTTGGGTATTGTAGACACTGCTGCTATAAACATTCGGGTGCACGTGCCCCTTCGGATCACTATGTTTGTATCTTTAGGGTAAATACCCAGCAGTGCAATTGCTGGGTCATAGGGTAGTTCTATTTTCAACTTTTTGAGGAACCTCCATGCTGTTTTCCAGAGTGGTTGCACCAGCTTGCATTCCCACTAACAGTGTAGGAGGGTTCCCCTTTCTCCGCAACCTCGCCAGCATCTGTCATTTCCTGCCTTGTTAATTTTAGCCATTCTGACTGGTGTGAGGTGGTATCTCATTGTGGTTTTGATTTGTATTTCCCTGATGCCGAGTGATGTGGAGCATTTTTTCATGTGTCTGTTGGCCATCTGGATGTCTTCTTTGCAGAAATGTCTGTTCATGTCTTCTGCCCATTTCTTGATTGGATTATTTGTTCTTTGGGTGTTGAGTTTGCTAAGTTCTTTATAGATTCTGGACACTAGCCCTTTATCTGATAGGTCGTTTGCAAATATCTTCTCTCATTCTGTCAGTTGTCTTTTGGTTTTGTTAACTGTTTCCTTTGCTGTGCAAAAGTTCTTGATCTTGATGAAATCCCAATAGTTCATTTTTGCCCTTGCTTCCCTTCCCATTGGCGATGTTCCTAGGAAGAAGTTATTGCAGCTGAGGTCAAAGAGGTTGCTGCCTGTGTTCTCCTCAAGTATTTTGATGGATTCCTTTCTCACATTGAGGTCCTTCATCCATTTTGAGTCTATTTTCATGTGTGGTGTAAGGAAATAGTTCGATTTCATTTTTCTGTATGTGGCTGTCCAATTTTCCCAACACCATTTATTGAAGAGGCTGTCTTTTTTCCATTGGACATTCTTTCCTGCTTTGTTGAAGATTAGTTGACCATAGAGTTGAGGGTCTATTTCTGGGCTCTCTATTCTGTTCCATTGATCTATGTGTCTGTTTTTGTGCCAGTACCATGCTGTCTTGATGATGACAGCTTTGTAATAGAGCTTGAAGTCCGGAATTGTGATGCCACCAACTGTGGCTTTCTTTTTCAATGTTCCTTTGGCTATTCGAGGTCTTTTCTGGTTCCGTATAAATTTTAGGATTATTTGTTCCATTTCTTTGAAAAAAATGGATGGTACTTTGATAGGAATTGCATTAAATGTGTAGATTGCTTTAGGTAGCATAGACATTTTCACAATATTTATTCTTCCAATCCAGGAGCATGGAACATTTTTCCATTTCTTTGTGTCTTCCTCAATTTCTTTCATGAGTACTTTATAGTTTTCTGTGTATAGATTCTTAGTCTCTTTGGTTAGGTTTATTCCTAGGTATCTTATAGTTTTGGGTGCAATTGTAAATGGGATGGACTCCTTAATTTCTCTTTCTTCTGTCTTGTTGTTGGTGTAGAGAAATGCAACTGATTCCTGTGCATTGATTTTATATCCTGACACTTTACTGAATTCCTGTACAAGTTCTAGCACTTTGAGACTGGAGTCTTTTGGGTTTTAAACATATAGTATCATATCATCTGTGAAGAGTGATAGTTTGACTTCTTCTTTGCCGATTTGGATGCCTTTAATTTCCTTTTGTTGTCTGATTGCTGAGGCTAGGACTTCTAGTACTATGTTGAATAGCAGTGGTGAAAATGGACATCCCTGCTGTGTTCCTGACCTTAGTGGAAAAGCTTTCAGTTTTTCTCCATTTAGAATGATATTTTCGGGGGTTTTTCATAGATGGCTTTGATAATATTGAGGTATGTGCCCTCTGTCCCTACACTTTGAAGAGTTTTAATCAGGAAGGGATGCTCTACTTTGTCAAATGCTTTTTCAGCATCTATTGAGAGTGTCATATGGTTCTTATTCTTTCTTTTATTAATGTGTTGTATAACATTGATTGATTTGCGGATGTTGAACCAACCTTGCAGCCCTGGAATAAATCCAACTTGATCGTGGTGAATAACCCTTTTAATGTACTGTTGAAGCCTATTGGCTAGTATTTTGGTGAGAATTTTTGCATCTGTGTTCATCAAGGATATTGGTCTGTAGTTCTCTTTTTTGATGGGATCCTTGTCTGGTTTTGGGATCAAGGTGATGCTGGCCTCATAAAATGAGTTTGGAAGTTTTCCTTCCACTTCTATTTTTTGGAACAGTTTCAGGAGAATAGGAATTAGTTCTTCTTTTAATGTTTGGTAGAATTCCCCTGGAAAGCCGTCTGGCCCCGGGCTTTTGTTTGTTTGGAGATTTTTGATGACTGTTTCAATCTCCTTACTGGTTATGGGTCTGTCCAGGTTCTCTATTTCTTCCTGGTTCAGTTGTGGTAGTTTATATGTCTCTAGGAATGCATCCATTTCTTCCAGATTGTCAAATTTGTTGGTGTAGAGTTGCTCATAGTATGTTCTTATAATTGTCTGTATTTCTTTGGTGTTAGTTGTGATCTCTCCTCTTTCATTCATGATTTTATTTATTTGGGTCCTTTCTCTTTTCTTTTTGATAAGTCTGGCCAGGGGTTTATCAATCTTATTAATTCTTTCAAAGAACCAGCTCCTAGTTTCGTTGATTTGTTCTATTGTTTTTTTGGTTTCTATTTCATTGATTTCTGCTCTGATCTTTATGATTTCTCTTCTCCTGCTGGGTTTAGGGTTTCTTTCTTGTTCTTTCTCCAGCTCCTTTAGGTGTAGGGTTAGGTTGTGTACCTGAGACCTTTCTTGTTTCTTGAGAAAGGCTTGTACCGCTATATATTTTCCTCTCAGGACTGCCTTTGTTGTGTCCCACAGATTTTGAACCGTTGTGTTTTCATTATCATTTGTTTCCATGAATTTTTTCAATTCTTCTTTAATTTCCTGGTTGACCCATTCATTCTTTAGAAGGATGCTGTTTAGTCTCCATGTATTTGGGTTCTTTCCAAATTTCCTCTTGTGATTGAGTTCTAGCTTCAGAGCATTGTGGTCTGAAAATATGCAGGGAATGATCCCAATCTTTTGATACCGGTTGAGACCTGATTTAGGACCGAGGATGTGATCTATTCTGGAGAATGTTCCATGTGCACTAGAGAAGAATGTGTATTCTGTTGCTTTGGGATGAAATGTTCTGAATGTATCTGTGATGTCCATCTGGTCCAGTGTGTCATTTAAGGCCTTTATCTCCTTGTTGATCTTTTGCTTGGATGATCTGTCCATTTCAGTGA
>NW_022632850.1:8103-8537 GCF_010015895.1 Lontra canadensis
CTTCTTGTTGGACAGATCCTTTGAGTATGATATAGTGTCCATTTTCAACTCTTATTACAGTCTTTGGCTTAAAATCTAATTGATCTGATATAAGGATTGCCACCCCTGCTTTCTTCTGATGTCCATTAGCATGGTAAATTGTTTTCCACCCCCTCACTTTAAATCTGGAGGTGTCTTCCGGTCTAAAATGAGTTTCTTGTAGGCAACATATAGATGGGTTTTGTTTTTTTATCCATTCTGATACCCTGTGTCTTTTGATTGGGGCATTTAGCCCATTAACATTCAGGGTAACTATTGAGAGATATGAATTTAGTGCCATTGTATTGCCTGTAAGGTGACTGTTATTGTATATTGTTTCTGTTCCTTTCTGATCTACTACTTTTAGGCTCTCTCTTTGCTTAGAGGACCCCTTTCAATATTTCCTGTAGAGCTGG
>NW_022632851.1:0-8533 GCF_010015895.1 Lontra canadensis
CCTCTTACACTGTTGGTGGGAATGCAAGTTGGTGCAGCCACTTTGGACAACAGTGTGGAGATTCCTCAAGAAATTATAAATAGAACTTCCCTATGACCCTGCCATTGCACTCCTGGGTATTTACCCCAAAGATACAGATGTAGTGAAAAGAACGGCCATCTGTACCCCAATACTTATAGCAGCAATGGCCACGGTTGCCAAACTGTGGAAAGAACCAAGATGCCCTTCAATGGACGAGTGGATAAGGAAGATGTGGTCCATATACACTATGGAGTATTATGCCTCCATCAGAAAGGATGAATACCCAACATTTGTAGCAACATGAACGGGACTGGAAGAGATTATGCTGAGTGAAATAAGTCAAGCAGAGAGAGTCAATTATCATATGGTTTCACTTATTTGTGGAGCATTACAAATAACATGGAGGACAAGGGGAGTTTGAGAGGAGAAGGGAGTTGGGGGAAATTGGAAGGGGAGGTGAACCATGAGAGACTATGGACTCTGAAAAACAATCTGAGGAGTTTGAAGCGGCGGGGGGTGGGAAGTTTGGGGAACCAGGTGGTGGGTATTAGAGAGGGCACGGATTGCATGGAGCACTGGGTGTGGTGCAAACACAAGGAATACTGTTATGCTGAAAATAAAAAAAAAATTAAAACAAACAAACAAACCCGTATATTGGAAAAGCATGACTTGTGGTCATCCACACTGTCTACCTTTGTCGAAAACACTTCAAAGTTCGTGAGGGAAGTGTGCTTTAGGACGGACTTGTGACAGGGTTGAGGCTGTCGGAAGGTGGAATCTGTTGGAACTGACTGTGTAGGAAACATGAAGAGTTGCTTACAGGGCCCTAGTCTCGGAAGTCCATACCGGTGACCATAGGAAGGTCTGTGTTCAGGGAAACTCCTTCAGGCCAACACCCATTCATGGCAGAGTCGTCCCAGTTGAAGAAAGAAGAGAGGATAAGGATGTACTCTGGGCAGATTGGAAAGTGTGAGTGAAGTGCAGGTTATGGCTCTTAGGCATCCAAAACATATATTGGCAGAGCACGACCTGTGGTGAGCCACACTGTCTACCTCTGTCGAAAACGCTTCAATTGTCTTGAGGGAAGTATCCTTTAGGACAGACTCGTGACAGTGTTGAAGCTGTCGAGAGGTGGAAGCTGTTGGAACTGACTGTGTTGAAAACATGAAGAGTTGCATACAGGGACCTAGCCTCGGACTTCTTTACCGGTGACGATAGGAAGATCTGTGCTCAGGGAAACTCCTTTAGGTGGACACTCATGCGTGGTAGTGTCTTCTCAGTTAAAAAAAGAAGATAGAACAAAGACAGGCAGGTTGGATAATGAGAGACAAGGGCAGGCTACTGGTCTTATGTGTCCTATACCTATATTGGCAGAGGAATACCTGTGGTCATCCAGACTGTCTACCTCTGTTGAAAACGCTTCAACCGTCTTGAGGGAAGTGTGCTTTAGGATGGATTCACAACAGGTTTGAGGCTGTTGAAAGGCCAAAGCTGATGGAACTGTCTGTGTTAAAAGCATGAATAGTCATGTACAGGGCCCTAGTCTCACACGACCATACTGGTGATGATAGGAAAGTCTGTGTTCAGGGAAACTCCTTCAGTTGGACGCCCATTCATCGCAGTGTCTTCTCAGTTAAGAAAAGAAGGTAGAACAAAGACGGACTCTGGGCAGGTTGGATAATGTGAGTGAAGTGCAGGCTGTGGCTCTTAGGCCTCCAAAGCTTATATTGGCAGAGCACGACCTGTGGTCATCCACACTGTCTACCTCTGTCGAAAACGCTTCAAACGTCATGAGGGAAGTGTGCTTTAGGACGGACTTTTGACAGGGTTGAGGCTGTCGAAAGTGGAAGCTGTTGGAACTAACTGTGTTGAAAACATGAAGAGTCGTGTACAGGACCCTTGTCTTGGACATCCATACCGTTGACCATAGGAAATTCTGTGTTCAGGGAACCTCCTTCAGTCATACACCCATTCATGGCAGTGTCTTCCCAATTGAGGAAAGAAGATAGAACAAGGATGGACTCTGGGCAGGTTGGATACTGTGTTGAGGTGCCATCTATGACCATAGGCATCGAATCATATATTGGCACAGCATGACCTGTGGTCATCCACACTGTCTACCTCTATCGAAAATGCTTCAAATGTCGTCAGGGATGTGTGATTTAGCACGGACTCATGACAGGGTTGAGGCTGTTGATAGGTGGAAGTTGTAGGAATGACTGTGTTGAAAACATGAAGAGTCGCGTAGAGGGCCCTACTCTCGGACATCCATATCAGTGATGATAGGAAGGTTGGTGTTCAGAGAAACTCCTACAGGTGGACACCCATTCATGGCCGTGGCTTCCACGTTGAGGAAAGAAGATAGAACAAGGATTGACTCTGGTCAGTTTAGATACTGTGAGTGAAGTGCCAGCTAGGGCTCTTAGGCGTCCAAAACGTTTATTGGCAGAGCACAACCTGTGGTCATCCACGCTGTCTACCTCGGTTGAAAACCCTTCAAACATCATGAGGGAAGTGTGCTTTAGGACGGACTCCTGACAGGGTTGTGGCAGTCGAAAGGTTTAAGCTGTCAGCACTGACTGTGTTGGTAACATGAAGAGTCGTGTATAGAGCCCTGGTCTCAGCCGTCCATACTGGTGACCATAGGAAGGTCTGTGTTCAGGGAAACTCCTTCAGGTGGACACCCATTTGTGGCAGAGTCTTCCAATTTGAGGAAAGAAGATAGAACAAGGGCGGACTCTGGGCATTTGATACTGTGAGAGAGGTGCAGTCTATGGCTCTTTGGCGTTAAAATTGTATATTGGCACAGCACGACCTGTGGTCATCCACACTGTCTACCTCTGTCGAAAACACTTCCAATGTCGAGAGGAAGTGTGCTTTAGGATGGACTCATGACAGGGTTGAGACTTTCTAAAGGTGCAAGCTGTTGGAACTGACTGTGTATTAAACAAGAAGAGTCACGTACATTGCCACAGTCTCATACGTCCATACCGGTGACAAAGGAAGTTCTGTGTTCAGGGAAACTCCTTCAGTTGGACGCCCATCCATGGCAGTGTCTTTTCAGTTGAGGAAAGAAGATAGATCAAGGACGGACTCTGGGAAGTTTGGAAACTGTGAGTGAAGAGCAGGGTACGACTCTTAGGCATCCTAAATATATATTGGCAGAGCACGACCTGTGGACATCCACACTGTCAACCTCTGTAGAAAACGCTTCAAAAGTCGTGAGGGAAGTTTGCTTTAGGACAGACATGTGACAGGTTTGAGGCTGTCGGAAGGTGGAAGCTGTTGGAACTGACTCTGTTGAAAACAGGAAGAGTTGCTTACAGGGCCCTTGTTGCGGACCGCCATACAGGTGACCATAGGAAGTTCTCTCTTCAGGGAAACTCCTACAGGAGGACACGCATTCATGTCAGTGTCTTCTAAGTTGAGGAAAGAAGCTAGAACAGGGACGGACTTTAGGCAGGTTGGAAAATGTGAGTGAAATGCAGACTAAGGGTCTTAGGCGTCCAAAACTTATATTGCCAGAGCAAGATCTGCAGCAATGCACACTGTCTACTTCTGTCGAAAACACTTCAAATATCCAGACAGAAGTGTGCTTCAGGACGTACTCGCACCAGGATTGAGGCTGTCGAAAGGTGGAAGATGTTGGAACAGACTGTGTTGAAAACATGAAGAGTCGCGTACAGGGACCTAGTCTCCGACGTCCATACCAGTGATGATAGGAATGTCTGTGTTCCGGGAAACTCCTTCAGGCGGACACCCATTCGTGGCAGTGTCTTCTCAGTTAAAAAAAGAAGATAGAACAAGGACGGACTCTGGGAAAGTTGGATACTGTGAGTAAAGTGCAGGCTAGGGCTCTTTGGCATCCATAAAGTATATAGGAAGATCATGAACATTGGTCATCCAAACTGTCTAACTCTGTTGAAAATGCATCAAAAAAGTCGTGAGGTAAGTGTGCTTTAGGACAGACTCGTGACACTGTTGAGATGGTCGAAACATGGAAGCTGTTGGAACTGACTGTGTTGAAAACATGAAGAGTCACGTACAAAGCCCTAGTCTCAGACGTACGTACCTGTGATGATAGGAAGGTATTGTTCAGTGAAAGTGCTTCAGGCGGAATCCCATTCTCCCAGTGTCTTCCCAGTTGAGGAATGATGATAGAATAAGGATGGACTCTGGGCAGGTTGGATACTGAGAGATAAGTGCAGGCTCCGGCTGTTAGTCTCTGGCTGTTAGTATATTGAAAAAGCACAACCTGTGGTCATACACACTGTTTACCTCTGTCGGAAACTCTTCAAACGTCGTGTGGGAAGTGTGCTTTAGGACGGACTCATGAGAGTTCTGAGAGGGTCAAAAGATGAAAGCTGTGGGAAATGGCTGTGTTTAAAACACGAAGAGTCGCGACAGTTGCCCTAGACTCGGACATCCATACCAGTGACCATAGGAAGGTCTGTGTTCAGGGAAAGAGCTTCAGGTGGACACCCATTCATGGCACTGTCTTCCCAGATGATGAAAGAAGATAGAACGAGGATGGACTCTGGGCATGTTAGATACTGTGAGTTAAGTGCTGACTAGGGCTCTTAGGCATCCAAAACGTATATTGGAAGAGCAAGAACTTTGGTCATGCAAACTATCTACCTCTGTTGAAAACGCTTCAAAAGTTGTGATGGAATGGGACTTCAGGTCGGACTCGCAACAGTTTTGAGATGTCGAATCGTGGAAGGTGTTGGAACTGACTGTGTTCAATGCATGAAAAGTTGTGTACAAGACCTCAGTCTCGGATGTCCATACTGGTGATCATGGGAGGTGTGTGTTCAGTGAAACTTCTTCAGATGGACACCCATTCCTGGCATTGTCGTCCTAGTTCAGGAAAGAACATAGAACAAGGACGGACTCTGGGCAGGTTGGATCCTGTGAGTCAAGTGCAGGATGTGGCGCTGAGGCTTCCAAACCGTATATTGGATGAGCAAGAACTTTGGTCATCCACACTGTCTACCTCTGTCGAAAACGCTACACACGTCATGAGGGAAGTGTGCTTTAGGATGGACTCGCGCTAGTTTTGAGATGGTCAAAACGTGGGTGCTGTTGGACCTGACAGTGGTGAAAACATGAATAATCCCGTACAGGGCCCTAGTCTTGGACGTCCATACCTGTGACCATATGAATGTGTGGGTTCAGTGAAACTTCTACAGTCGGACAATCATTCATGTCAGAGTCTTCCCAGTTGAGGAAAGAAGATAGAACAAGGAGGCTCTGGCTGACCATCTCTCGGTTGTAGCCAGTGGAGATTTCCCGTCGCCCAAATCCACACTTGTGTCTTAGTCCTGAGAAAGCCAACTCGTTGGGAAACTGGGATAGTGCTTCCATTCGGAACATAGTTGATTCGTTGAAAAAAGAGTGTTCACGGGTGTGCACGACTTGAGGGAGGAGCAGAGTGAGAGAATCTTTGTGGCGACTCCCCACAGAGCATGCAGCAGGACGAGGAAGTTCCATCTCACGACCCATGAAATCATGATCTCAGCTGCAACCAAGGGTTAGATACTTAACGCACAGAGCCCATCAGGTGCTCCTACCTTTTTCTCTTTTTCTGGAGGGGCCCTACAAATCATTCCCTGTCTGTGCCAAAGAGCCATATGCTCCCTTGAAAGAGGAGACTCCCACTGACTTCTCATGACTGTGGTTATGTTGCAGCACAGGACCCCTCCCATTTGGGTTTCAGAACATCTGGCTCATCCGGAAACTAACACAACTCTACTCCTCAACCACACCTCATATCACTACGCATGTACAACAGGAATTCCTCATATTCATCCACACACCCCAGACATATGCCAGACACACACTGTGAACCCATGCCAAAACCCCCACACACAGCCATCTGTTACATGGATCAATGCACACTACACAGACAGCATAAATTACGTGCATACACTCCATATGCAGGGGTCCCAACACAACACACACAACTACTATATCAGAAGCTCACAACACTTAGCCCACCCACAAGCACGACATGCACACACAACACAAACACCATACACACACCGAGATTCACCCTGTACACCAGGCATGTCACACAAGCATACCACACAGACACCACATTAATGGTCACCCCTGCCACACAAACCATGCAGACACCATAGATACCCCAAACTCAGCCCACCTAGTCCACCCTGATCTACACTTCACACACACCAGAAGAAAAGAACACAAACAACCCACACACAACACATACCCCACTAACACAGTGCATGGATATCATGCATACACACCACCTACCCCCCACCATATGCACTGGAGAAACCTCAAATATCCATCATACAAAACACATCTCCATCACACTCCAACGCCACGTAAATCACACAAGACACAAACCCTATCCATCGGACTCGTGAACTGCATGCACTCAATACACCTCTAGCACAGAGATACACTCACTTATTCAACACATCTATGGAAAACACACAACCACCTCAAGAGTCAGAACACCTGTCAGACTCAAACCAAGCTGAAACAACACCGACCACACAGTCTCTCTCTCACACACACACACACACACACACACACACACACACGAGTTCTGTTTCATTCTTGGGTTGCTGGGTAACCTGCTTATGCATAGCCAGGTTGTCTCCTTCCCCAGGCTGACTGAGAACCTTCATGAGGAAGAAAAGATTGTTCACCCCTGCCCAGAATGCTGCATGGCAGGGCTTGCTCTGAAAGAGCCCTTGCCTGGTAGAGTGCACTGAGTCCCAGTTCCAAACACTTGAGAGTCGCCCCCCAAAGCACCCCATGTCTCCCTGGGCCACTCCTAAAGGTAGTCAGTATGGGAAGGACAGGAATAGGAGCCAGGATCAGAAGCTTTCATTGTGTTTTGGCAGACAGGACCCAGGCCGATTTCTGAAAAGGCTCCCAGATGTAACCTCTGGAAGTTCCCTTTTCCCAAGCCCACAGCTGTTTCTTATTCCTCATATGGGCAGCTCACTAGGAAAGTGGGCTTGCAACTCTCTTCCTATTCAACATCATCACATTCTCCTCTGTATTGAAGAAATCTGGCCCTCGGTATCCACTTCCATGCACTGCTTCTCATTCCATACTAGCTTCAGGTCTGAGGTCATTTGAACCCTGTGTCTCAGTGAACCTGGGAGTCTGGCCAAGACGTTGGCCGTTACATTATGTTGGACCCCAGGATCCACTACAGTCTGGTCTCAGAAATACATGGACATGGGGAGGGATAGGGGAATGACATATGGCAACAGAGCCTGGGCTTGAGGTTCTCAGAGACACCTGGTCACATTTCTGTAGCAAAAGGACACAGAGTTAATACAATTGTCAGATTGATTTCATTCCCATTGGAATGGAGCACATTGGCCCTCCTGTAGATCTTCTCCCAAGCTTGCTGAATTTTGAAACTTCCCTTGGCTTACATTCCTGGGATATGGAGCTGTCATTCACACAGCCAGCACTCATTGGCAAGTTTCCCCTGTGTTCCTGTGCTCAGTGAGAGCAATCAAGATCAGATATTGCCAAGGAATCTTGGGCTCCTGCTTCTGACTGCATGCTGCTTGGCTGCATGGAGTAAGGACTGGAATGGGTGGTCAGTTGACTCTATTCTTTGACTCCCTCTGATGCCATGTTTTGAAGACCAGATGGCGAGGGCAGGCAGAGTATTCTACCCGTCCTGGTGAGGCCTTTATCAGAGCATATTCAGGAAATACTGACGGAAGGCCCAGTTGCAAACATAGGAGCTTCCACAGAGATTAATCCACCACTGCTTCCCCTGAATGATTGCTATCTCTAGTCACCAGCTTGGAGGGCAGAAAAATATCTAAGGGTAGACGCAGTTTGGCTTCTTTCTTTTTTTTTTTAATTTATTTTCTGCATAACAGTATTCATTGTTTTTGCACCACACCCAGTGCTCCATACAATCCGTTCCCTGTCTAATACCCACCACCTGGTTCCCCCAACCTCCCACCCCCCGCCACTTCAAAACCCTCAGATTGTTTTTCAGGGTCCATAGTCTCTCATGGTTTACCTCCCCTTCCAGTTTCCCCCAGCTCCCTTCTCCTCTCTAACTCCCCTTGTCCTCCATGCTATTTGTTATGTTCCACAAATAAGTGAAACCATATGATAATTGACTCTCTCTGCTTGACTTATTTCACTCAGCATCATCTCTTCCAGTCCCATCCATGTTGCTGCAAAAGTTGGGTATTCATCCTTTCTGATGGAGGCATACTACTCCATAGTGTATATAGACCACATCTTCCTTATCCATTCGTCCATTGAAGGGCATCTTGGCTCTTTCCACAGTTTGGCGACCATTGCCATTGCTGTTCTAAACATTGGGGTACAGATGGCCCTTCTTTTCACTACATCTGTATCTTTGGGGTAAATACCCAGGAGTGCAATTGCAGGGTCATAGGGAAACTCTATTTTTAATTTCTTGAGGAATCTCCACACTGTTCTCCAAAGTGGCTGCACCAACTTGCATTCCCACCAACAGTGTAAGAGG
>NW_022632852.1:0-8526 GCF_010015895.1 Lontra canadensis
TAGGATAAAGTGCTAAAGCCTTGAGGACTGGACATAGGTTTGTGCTTCTGTTTACTTACTGGAAAAAACAGAGGGTATTTGCATCTGTGGGTAAACATGCTTCATGCTTAACTGATTCACAGATTTGCTATCTAAAGAATTCTGGTGTGACAGTTGACAGTTGGTTATTACTTAGTTGTCACTGGAGACTAAGGTTTCTAGGAGTGCAAAAGTTGCTAAGTATAACTAAAACTGATGGAAATAAGGGAAGACACTGTAGAAAAGTAGGAGATATGTAAGAAAGATAAAGGGAATAAGAATACATTTTTTTTGAAGGCTAAAAAGGTAATTTTGTCTGAAATAAGGTGGTTATTTGGGAAAAAAATGGCTTAGGACAAAATCTGAATGTAGAAGAAAGTTGTAATGTGTTTGTGATGATAAGGGAAAAACTGTCGTCTAAGATGGCTGACCAAACCAACAAGGGAATTCCAGTACCTGTCTCAAAGCCCTTCCAGCTTCTTCCCTACCCTCTCTCACACACATGTCACACAGAAGCACAAACCTATGTCCAAGTATGCAGAAGTAGAAGGGTATAAATTCCCCTCCCTGCTCATGCTCGGGGCTCAGACCTTTGGCGAACACTATCCTCTGAGCCTGCCCATGTTAAATAAACCTCCCATGCTACAAGATCTCCAAGTGCCACTTGGTTTTTCCATCAGGACCCACTCCAGGTTCTGTAACAGTGAAGGGAAATCTTTAAAGAGGAATTTTGGGTATGTTCTGGATAAACTAATTTTTTTAAAAAAATGATTTTTAAAGTACAGTGGTATAAGATTGAAATTCTTTGTTCAAAAGGCAAAATTTTCTTGAATTGTTGGTCAGTTCTTGCTTAAAAAAAAAATATATATATATATATTTTTTTTTTTTTTTTCTCTTTTATCAGGTCTTTGATGATCCCTAATTCTATTTAGGCATGTACTTTAAAACTTAAAGGTTTCAACAAATTTCCCAAGAATTAAATTGTAAATGAAGTCTAACTCATTAGGTCTTTCTGTTTGGCATGTGAAGTTACTCTGGAAGCACTGGTAAACAAATGATGAGCCTTCGGTTGCATTTGGATAAATGCTGTAATTATTCTAGAGAGGATATGCAATTCTCAATGTTTTAATGTTTTAATATAAAATAATCACTTAATATCTGATTATTGAAGTGTTCTGTGAAGTGTTACAGAAATAACCCAACCAATTTCTTTGCTAGTTCCATCGTAAACTCTCATCTCATCAGATCTCAAACCATGTCCATTCTGAGTTTTTCTCTTTTCTAATTGTTCCTATTTTCTTGCAAAATGAGTTTCATCTTCAAGAAGATTCACAAAGAGGACTTTAGGACAAATACAGGTATTCAGTATCTTTAAGATTAAAACTGAAATGGGTAAGAATTGCCAGAACTAACTAAAAGTGCATTCATGATGAAGTTTTAGAATATAAGTGAGGTTCAGTGGTGTAGAGTCTAGAGCTGATGACCAAGAAGGAATTCTTGAGACATCTTTGGTGCAAAATGGTGATTTATTAAAGCACCGGGACAGGACCCATGGACAGGAAGAGCTGCTGTTGCTCCTGGGTTGGGAGGAGGGGCCCTTACATACTTGCAACTTAGAGGGGGTCAGGGAGAGTGTCAGCGTCTAAGGAATTTTGGAAGCAAGGTTTCCAGGACCTTGAGGGGGCTAGCTGTTGTTGGGAAAAGGTCATGTATTGCCATCTAATAGAACCTTACTCATGAGACACTTCAGATGTATATCCGTGGGCCATATGCTTGGGGATGATTGCCACTGTGTATCTTGGAGGGTTTATAGATAAAGGAAGTTTCCAAAGGAATTTTTATAGGTTAAAGTAGACTTACAGGATCCTGGTTGGGGTTGGGGGGAGGTCAGGCTAGGATTGCCTTCTGCCCTTTGCAAAGTATTAAGGTGGAGGCAGTTGAGTCCCTAGAAGAATATCACTCTGCCTGTTTCAAGGGCTTGTCAGTGGGCTCTAGGTAGTAAGGAAATTAAATTTAATAACTTTTCTTCTGCCTGTTTCCCACATCATTCAGACTAAACAAGAATAGTAACATGGGATTAAATGAACGAAAAGATTATAGTTTTGTAAACTCTTGGTTGAAACATTGCTGGTTCTCTAATATTTACTCTTTCAAACTAAGAAAACTTTCTCTTAATGATGAGGGAACAGAAGGCAAGCTGAGGCCAAGGCAGAAAATGACACCCACAACTCCCCCCACCCTGCCCATGGGGTAGATGTGATATTCCTCATGCACTCCTGGCTGCCCTAAAGCTAAGGAAAGGAAAAACAAATAGTTAAGCTTACAGAGTTCACAATCCTGCAAGACATGAGTCTCCCTTGGTTCACAAATGTTTTAGCAATCTACAAGAACAAAGCATTTCTATTAATAACCTAGCTTCCAGAAGGAAATGTAGATACAATTAAATGTCCTTATAATCTTCAGTCCACTCACAGGTACTTGAAGCTGGGCAGAGTGTAGTGTTCCTTCCTCCAGGAAGTTCCCAACTATCTTCTTGTTAATGTCTTACTGAAAAGAGGTAAACAACCTTAACTGGGGCAAGGCTCTGGTTTCCTCTGAGCCTTCTTTAGCATATGAAAGTTCTTTCCAAAACCTCCCTTTTTCCTTACCTCCCCCAACCCCATAATAAAGAACCGGCCACCCTTCACAAGATCTGCTTCCCAAGAACTGCTGCTTCTGCCCACATCCTGTCCCTGTGCTTTAATAAACCACTTTGCACCAATGATGTCTCAAGAATTCTTTCTTGGTCATCGTTGGCTCTGGACTCCACCGCACTGGACCTCACCTGTATTCCAAAAGCACATCATTAAGACATCAGCGATCTATAGAAAGAATAAAACAAACTGAAGCAGTTAACTTTTCTCTCTACCTAAACCTTCTGAAATTACAAAGGTCTCAGTAAGTATTCTTTCTTCCATGGCAATCCTAGTCATTTCCAGAAGTTCAGTAAGAATCTCTTCTCCTTGTAACAGGACACCATTGGAAGTGTTGGTTATTTTACCAAGGCTTTGACAGGAATGTCATATTTGAGAAAGACATGCATAGACTCAGATAGGACCAGACAGCTTTAAGGAACTAAGGTTGACTTATGAACCCTGGAGCCATAAATTCCCTTGGAAAACTTGAGCTGATAACCTTGCATACGGAGTTCTCAGCAATCTCACCAGGTAAGTAAAGAATGTCACTTTCTGGCATGTACAGGAACATCAGGAAACTTTGGGGACCTTCTGATGAGAAAGTCACTCAGATCTGCTGCTGCATACATGTCTGATGGTAAGTACTGGGCGCGGCTTCTGGCCAGAAGAGTCTGATAAAAGTTCCACCTAGAGGTTCCTTGGAAAAACTTACTGCAAAGCAATTTTTTAAAAATCTCTATATATGATCATTATTCTTGCTGAGCTTTTGTAAAGCATTAGGCCAAGTTTGTTAAAATTGGACTTGTTTTGGGGCACCTGGGTGGCTCAGTGGGTTAAAGCCTCTGCCTTCAGCTCAGGTCATGATCCCAGGATCCTGGGATCAAGCCCCACATCACTTTGGGCTCTCTGCTCAGCAGGGAGCCTGCTTCCTCCTCTCTCTCTGCCTGCCTCTCTGCCTTCCAGCGATCTCTGTCAAATAAATAAATAAATAAATCTTTAACAAATAAATGAATAAATAAAATTGGACCTGTTTTACAAACAGATTAGTCTTGATTTGGCTATCTCTGGAAATGAGGGTAATTTTAGAGAGAAAAATTATGTTTCAGTAACCCACCTTTGTGGATGTTATATCCTAGTTTGGATTGTCCTTAAATGTTTGCCTAAGCTAGACAACTCAAGGTAAACTTAAGAGAAATAGCTTTTCTATTTCTACACAATAGCTCACACATAGCCTTCATGCTTTTTATTCTGTGGAAATAACAACAGGACTCCATGGGCATATGAGTATTTTAAAAACTGGAAAATGGGATGGATTCCCCACCAAATGTAGAACTCAGCTAGCATCTTGACCAATTTTGTGGGGCTGGGTCATCCAGTAGGGTCATCCATTATCTCCCATTTTTATGGTCGGATAATGTACTTGGGGATGCCCTTATCTCTTAAAAGTTTTTTCCCACTTGAAGCGATTCCTTTTAATTAAGATATTGTGAAGGCTGGACCTCAAACAAAAAGGGCTTCTTAATGGTTTCATCCCTCATAGTCATATTTATCTTAGAAGCCACCCCTGTTGAGACACAATTGCAAGCAAACAGCCAAGCATATAACAGCCCTCCTAGTAGAAGGAGCCTCAAAGCTCACTATGGGACAATCCCTGACTGTAAGAACTTCACAGCCAAAAGCCACCAGTGGATGATGGGAAACTGACTTATTAAATACCAGGTAATGCTATACATATGCCTAAAATAATACTTAAACCCCAGCTACCCTTATGCCTAGACCTGACCATTGTAACTTCTATAGAGCATAACTGTTCAGAAGTTACTGATCTTGTTTATTTTTGTCATCCAGATATAAAAGATGCCTCTATTAAAAATGCAAATGACACCTGATTTACCAAAGGCAGCAGTTTCATGGAAAAGGAGGTAAGAAAACCTGGGTATGCTATAGTCAGTCTTAACTTAGACTGCTGAGGACAAAGCCCTGTCAGCAAATATGTGTCCCCCAAAAGCAAAGTTAATGATACCCACCTGTGCTTTACAAATAGAAAAAGCCTTAAAAATTAATATTTACATTGACTCTGAATATGTCTTCCTAGTCCTCTATACCCATGGAGCAATTTGAAGAAAAGGGGAATTATTATCAAGTTATAACTCCCCAATCAAATATGGACCTGAAATTATTACCCAGATTCACAGGATGGTCCTTCAAATCCAGGAAGCCTTTGATAATCGGGACTGCACTTAAAGGAGGACCAGTATCAAATGGCTGATTCCTGGCTGGGACCAAATGTCTATGTGACTCTAACTTGTGACCATGGCTTCCCTCAGGCTGGATAGGCTGCTGTACTCTGGGTTTTGGCCGGATGCATGGACACATTATTAAAACCATTACCAACCCAGCCAACATTCCAAATTTAAAACAGTGATGGTCATGTTCTGTGTCTCATTGGTATGACCACCCAGACTTTGTTCCTTCTTTAAGACGAGAATGTTTTGTGTATGGAAGCTCTTAATAAGAACATGGTCAAAGGGGCACCTGGGTAGCTTAGTGGGTTAAACCTCTGCCTTCAGCTCAGGTCATGATCTCAGGGTTCTGGGATCAAGCCCCGCATCGGCTCTCTGCTCAGCAGAGAGCCTGCTTCCCCATCTCTCTCTGCCTGCCTCTCTGCCTACTTGTGATCTCTCTCTCTCTCTCTCTCTGTTAAATAAATAAAATCTTTAAAAAAAAATGGTCAAAGCCCTAAATGATATGCAAAATAATGTGTCTCTATTAAATACTAAAGTAATACAAATATGTAAAGCAGTTTTACAAAATAAAATGCATTACATGTTTTATCTGTTGCACAAAGGAGAACTTGCGATATCATAAAAATAATGCTGTGTATACATTCCAGACTCCACTCCAAAACTGCTAGAACTCGTACAGGAATTCAGGATTGTGTCAGGATATAAAAGCAATACAAAGAAATCAGTTGCATTTCTATACACCAACAGCAAGACAGACGAAATAGAAATTAAGGAGTTGATCCCATTTACAGTTGCACCCCAAACCATAAGATACCTAGGAATCAACATAACCGAAGAGGCAAAGAAGCTGTACTCAGAATATAAAGTACTCATGAAAGAAACTGAGGAAAACACAAAGAAATGGAAAAACATTCCATGCTCATGGATTGGAAGAACAAATACTGTGAAAATGTCTATGCTACTTAGAGCCATCTACACATTTAATGCTTATTAAAATGTCAACTTTTTTCAAAGAAATGGAACAAATAATCCTAAAATGTATATGGAACCAGAAAAGACCCTGAATAGCCAGAGAAATGTTGAAAAAAAAAAAAAAAAAGTTGGCGGCATCACAATTCCAGACTTTAAGCTCTCTTACAAATCTGGAATCATCAGAACAGTGTGGTACTGGCACAAAAAGAGACACATAGATCATTGGAACAGAATAGAGATCCCAGAAATGGACTGTCAACTCTATGGTGGACTAATCTTCAACAAAGCAGGAAAGAATGTCCAATGGAAAAAAGGCGGTCTCTTCAACAAACGGTGTTGGGAAAATTGTACAGCCACATGCAGAAGAATGAAACTGGACCATTTCCTTACACCATACACAAAAATAGACTCAAAATGTATAAAAGACATCAATGCGAGACAGGAATCCATCAAAATCCTAGAGGAAAACACAGGCAGCAACTTCTTCCTAGAAACCTCACCAAAGGCAAGGGGAGCAAGGGCAAAAATGAACTATTGGGACTTCATCAAGATCAAAAGCTTTTGCACAGCAAAGGAAACAGTCAACAAAACCGAAAGACAGCTGACAGAATGGGAGAAGATATTTGCAAATGGCATATCAGATAAAGGGCTAATATCCAAAATCTATAAAGAACTTCTCAAACTCAACACCCAAAGAATATATAATCCAATCAAGAAATGGGCAGAAGAAAGGAACAGACATCTCTGCAAAGAAGACATCCAAATGGCCGACAGGCACGTGAAAAAGTGCTCAACATCACTTGGCATCAGGGAAATACAAATCAAAACCACAGTGAGATACCACCTCACACCAGTCAGAATGGCTAAAATTAACTAGTCAGAATGGCTAAAGTTAACAAGTCAGGAAACGACAGATGTTGGTGAGGATGTGAAGAAAGGGGAACCCTCCTACACTATTGTGGGAATGCAAGCTGGTGCTGCCCCTCTGGAAAACAGTACAGAGATTCCTCAAAATGTTGAAAATAGAGCTACCCTACAACCCAGCAATCTCACCTATATATAAATACCTATACTAGGTATTTACCCTAAAGAATTAAATGTAGTGATCCGAAGGGGCACGTGTACCCAAATGTTTGTAGCAGCAATGTCCACAATAGCCAACCTGTGGAAGAAGCTGAGCTGTCCATCAACATATGAATGGATAAAGAAGATGTGGGGGGTGGGGTGGGGGGGCTGTATAATGGAGTACTATGCAGCCATTAAAAAAACAGAAATCTTGCCATTTGCAATGTTGTGGATGGACCTAGAGGGTATTATGCTAAGTGAAATAAGTCAATCAGAGAAAGCCAATTATCATATGATCTTCTGATATGAGGACTTTGGTTGGGGAGCATGTTGTCAGGGGTAGGGAGGGAAAGATGGGACTGGGGAGGAAGACAAACCATTAGAGACTCTTAATTTCAGGAAACAAACTGAGGGTTGCTGGGGACCAAGGTTGGGGGAAGAATAGGGTGGCTGGGTGGTATGTATTGGGAGGTATGTGCTATGGTGAGTGCTCTGAATTGTGTAGGACTGATGATTCTCAGACCTGCACCCCTGAAGCAAATAATACATGTTAATAAAAAAAAAAATCACATCATTTGTCATTTGTGGTGAGTTCCACTACATATTTTTAACATGTAAGTATAGAGTAATTATACTTGTTTCCTTTTGCTGAAAATAAAAAAAGAAAAGCAATAAAGGAGAGAATACTTGTGACATTGTACAGAATAAAATGGAGACTTACAGGTCCATGACTAATTTAGAACTTTTATTTGCAAAGGCCGGGATCTCCAGTAAACAAAGGTTAGAGCTTTCATTGTCTGGGGGCGTCCAGCCGAGAAACTCTGAATCAAGTCAACAAATTTAGCATCAGCTATAACAAGACAAACTGGTATCGATGGCATGAAGCATGTAGAAAGAATTACCACTGCCGTGATACTGTTTACAAAAAAACCCCAACAAATCGTAATGATTCCAATTGTGAAAATAAAGTATTTTTATGAAATTAAGACAGATTGCTCTCGTGTCCTATAATCTTGAATGTATTTCAAAAAGGAAGTCTTTTTTTAAGATTTTGTTTATTTATTTGACACAGAGAGAGATCACAAGTAGGCAGAGAGGCAGGCAGAGAGATAGTGGGAAGCAGGCTCCTTGCTGAGCAGAGAGCCTGATGTGGGGCTTGATTCCAGGACCCTGGGATCATGACCTGAGCCAAAGGCAGAGGCTTAACACACTAAGCCACTCAGGTGCCCCAGTAAGTTTTTCTTTCAAGTAAGCTAGACAGCAAGGCTGTCCCCAAACTTTGGCTTGTTCTGGGCCTAATAACCATGGGGCTTGTTTATGTTCATCTAGTTTCCATAGACTCAGGCCACACCCAGACAGGACCTCAATGGTATATATTCTCCACTTTCACTGGGATCCTGAAATCTGACCCACCTCCGGTAAGAATCTTGGGTTTTAACTCATCCCCATATTAATTTGTCACAAAGTGAATATTTTCAGTAGTTCCAGATCATGAGTTCATGGTAGGAATTCATGCTGCATAGAAAACCTTGTTGGAGAGAATGGAGAGA
>NW_022632853.1:0-8623 GCF_010015895.1 Lontra canadensis
TGAGTGACAACAGCGGGACCCCCTGAGCCCCCAGGACCTGGAGGAGGTGGTGGGAGTGTGGACGTATTTGTGCGGCAGGGTGTGAGTGTGTGAGTGCACATGGGTGTGCGGGGCTTGTGTGAGGGTCTTGCTCGCAGGGTCTGTCCTAGTCCTGCCCCTCTGCCTCTCTGTCCTTGACCTTTTCTTTCCAGCTCTCCATTCATTTGTGCTGTCCCATCTCTTCATCTCTCTCCCGTCCTGTCTCTGTCTCTCCCACTCTCTGTCTCTCTCACTGAGCCCAGTGTGGTCCCCCCTTTCCTGGACGCCCAGTGGCCCCAGGGGTAGGATGTGCGTCCTACTGTGAGCCCTGGGGAGAGTGTGTCTGTCCTGGTCCACGGCCTAGGCTGGGTGCCATGCTCCCAGTCTGCCCCTGGTGGGAGTGACGGAGAGTGTCCGGGTGCAGGGCTGGCAGAGGTCAGTGCCAGGGTCCCAGCCAGCGTGGCTGCTCTGTGGGCGCAATTCACAGCCCTCAGGGTCTGCATGACTGTGAATCCTGTGGCCGGCTAGAGCCCCACTGAGGTGGCCTGAATTGTGGGATGTCAGCATCACCTGCGCAGATCCTGGCCAAACCTACGCTGACTCTGGCTGACCCTGACCTTGGCTGGCCCCAGCTAATCCTGGCTGACCCTGGGCTGACCTTGGGCTGACCTTGGCTGACACTAGCTGACCCTGGCTGACCCTGGGCTGACCCTGGGCTGGCCCCAGCTAAGCCTGGCTGACCCTGGGGTGACCCTGGGGTGACCCTGGCTGACCCTGGGCTGGCCCCCAGCTAATCCTGACTGACTCTGGGGTGACCCTGGGTGACCCTGGGCTGACCCTGGGTGACCCTTGCTGTCCCCGGCTGACCCTGGCTGACCCTGGGCTGACCCTGGCTGATCCCAGGCTTATGTTGGCTATCCAAGGTGATCCCAGTTGACCCTGGCTGACCCTGTCTGACCCTGGGCTGATCCTGGCTGACTGTGGGCTGGCCTTGGCTAACCCTGGCTGACTCTGGCTGATCCTGGGCTGGCCCTGGCTGACCCTGGGGTGACCCTGGCTGACCCTGGCAGAACTAGGAGACTTTTGTCTAATTCTGGCTGACCATGGCCTCTCTAAGGCCTAACCCTGGTGGACCCTGGTTGATCCCAGGCTGACGTTGGCTATCCAAGGTGATCCCAGCTGACCCTGGCTGACCCTGGTTGACCCTGGGCTGACCCTAGCTGACCCTGGCTTCCCTGGGCTGGCCCTGGCTGACCCTGGCTGATGGGGCCCACATGAAGTGGGGGCTGGGCTGTTGTGCAGGTTTTGGGAACCTCCCTGACACTGCATTGCCCTCTGGGCTCTAGCCCCTTGCTTGGGCCCCAGGCCCACCTGTCCAGGTCTCAGTTTTCGGGCCTGATTCTGGGAACAACAGTCTCTTGTGGGGACACCTGGCTGGGCAGCCTTGCAATGACTCAGCCCCCCCCCCCGCCCGCCCCAGGGCTATTTTGGGTGTTCAGCAGCTGAAGCCTGAGAAGAAAGAGAAAAACAAGAGAACACAAACACCATTGCCTCTACCCCTGTGCCCACTCCTGCGACTGAGGCCTCTCCCCGCAAGTAACCCCTGTGTGGGTGACCCTCATGGCCTGGGGGTCCGGCTCAAGCCCTCATAGGTCCTGGACTTGTCCTGATTTGCTTTCCCTCAAGTCAGTACCTACACACCGCTCTGGGCCATGGAAAAGAGGAAACCAGTCATGGGAGACACCACCACATCCTCCATCTGGTGCCCAGGCCAAGAGGATCTTAGATGCCCTGGGAGGCTCCCTCTCCTTGGTGTGGGTCACTTCTGACGAACGTCAGGACTAAGGACCCAAAGCATGGGAACAGGGCTCCCTATCCAAGTGTGACACAGGCCGCGAACAAGGGCTCCAACCCGGAATAAATGGGTGTTGGGTCAGGACCTGACCCTGTCCTGAACACTAGGACTCAGTGTTTGGACAAGGGCTCAGTGACCAGGAATTGGGGTTAGTTACCAGAACCAGGGCAGAGTGACTGGGACCAGGGCCCAGTGACCAGGACCAGCATCCAGTGATCAGGACTGGGCTCAGGGACCGGACAACAGACCAGTGATCAGGAGCAGGGTTCAGTGACTAGGGCTGTAGATAAGTGATCAGAATAAAAGGATTGGGACCAGTGTTCAGTGATTAGATCAGGTCACCATGAAGAGGACCAGGGCTGAGTGATGAGGACCAGGGAACAGTGACTAGAACGAGGGCTCAGTGACCATGACTAGGGCTAGTGATTAGGACTAGAGCCCAGTGATGAGAACAGGGCTCAGCGATAAGGACCAAGGCCCATTGATCTGTACTAGGTCTCAGAGACCAGGACCAGGGACCAGTTATCAGGACCAGGGACCAGTGAATAGGACCAGGGCTCAGTGACCAGGACTAGAGTCCAGTGATGAGGACCAGGGCTTGGTGATAAGGACCAGGCCCAGTGATAAGAACTAGGGCTCAGTGACCAGGACCAGGGTCCAGTGATCAGTACTAGGTCTCAATGATCAGAACCAGGGATCAGCAACCAGAACCAAGGCCTGGTGGTTAGTACTAGGTTTTAGTGAACAGGATCCTGGCTCAGTGACCAGGACCAGGTCTCAGTGGCCAGGACCATGGCCTAGTGATCTGTACCAGGTCACAATGACCAGAACCAGGTCTCAGTGATCAGGACCAGGGCTCAGTGACCAGGACCAGGACTCAGTGACCAGGACCAGGACTCAGTGACCAGGACCAGGGCTCAGGGACCAGGATCAGGACTCAGTGGCCAGGACCATGGCCTAGTGATCTGCACCAGGTCACAATGACCAGAACCAGGTCTCAGTGATCAGGACCAGGGCTCAGTGACCAGGACCAGGACTCAGTGACCAGGACCAGGGCTCAGGGACCAGGATCAGGGCTCAGTGATCAGGACCAGGACTCAGTGACCAGGACCAGGGCTCAGGGACCAGGATCAGGACTCAGTGGCCAGGACCATGGCCTAGTGATCTGCACCAGGTCACAATGACCAGAACCAGGACTCAGTGACCAGGACCAATGTCCTGGGTGCAGTGGTTGGGAGTGGTCTTGCTTCATACTGTCCTTGGTGAAGGACAGCTCTTGTCCTGCACTGTGCTTTCTGCAGCACCAGATCAGGTGGGTTGTAGGTGAAGGGAGCCTCACCTTGGGCCATGAGGCAGGTGTCCCCCTCTCCCAAGCCTCTGTCCCTCTCCTTCCCCCTCCCTCATTTAGACTCTGAGAACTCTGTCTTTGGGATCAGTTTATTGCACCAACAAGGCCTGTGTATGGGGTGGGCGGGCAGCTTCTGAGAAGGGTTGAGCTCTGGCATTCAGCTGGGGTTCTGGAAGGTTCCTTCAGACTCCTCCCTGCAGAGACAGTGGGGTCAGGGCCCAGGGGAGGTCCTTGCCAGTGCCCTGTCCCCAGCCCTCCCTGACTCAGGGGAGATGGATTGAACCCTGCAGTGAAGGACCCAGGGCTCTCACTCCCAGATCATGCTGGGGGCCATTTCAGCTCACCCTCAGGAATGCCCCTGTCCACAGTGTTGACGAGGGGGACCACTTCCTTGGGAAGTTAGACCCCCACGCATGGGGGACAGGCAGGTGCTCTAGTGGCCGACCCGCCTGCCCCAGCCAGCCCAGCACTCTGCCTCCTCACCCCTACCTGTGCCTGTGACCTCTGCTCAGTACTGGGGGCCCTCTCTGCTGTCGGCTGGGCCCCGCACACTTGTCACAGTCAGTGCCGTGCTGTAGAAGAGACTCAGTAGGAAGAGGGTGAGCAGGGTGACGGTGGTGGGCCACAGGCTGGCTCCCGGGGCGTCCTCCTCCAGGTCTTCCTGTGGCAGGTCCAGCACCGGCCAGGGAAGTGGCTGCCGGCAATCTGCAAGACACTGTGGGCCTGCCAGACCCATGCCTGTGTGGGTGGGGGCCGAGCCAATGCCTTCCCCTTCCACACACCCTCAGGGTCAGGACAAGGGCAATGAGGGTGCCCTCTCTCAGGAGGGTGAGGTGACAGGTCCCCAGGGAACCCCCATTGATGAAGGAGTCCTGGAAGGACCTTAGGGAAAGAGGCCTAGCCTTGTGAGAGGTGGACACTGGCTTTGCTTCTCTAAATAGAGTCCATGCCCAAGGCCCCCTGGGTCCCAGCCCCATAGGTGTGCTCACCAAGCCTTCACCAAGCCCTTGTTCTTGGCTCAGCCTTGGTTTGGGCCCTAGCTGGGGTCAGAGAGGACCAGACTTGCCACCCTCAGGGTGCTCCAGGTTGAGACATAAGTCTGCCTCTGGGATTCCATGTGCCGGGCTGGATGGGCACATCCCGGGGAACGTGGCTGATAAGCTACAAGGAGCATGAGAGAGGCCCAGGTAAAGGCCACAAGCACAGGTTGTTTTCAGGATCCCAGGCCATGGACTTTCTACATGAAATGGGATTTGGACCTGCTTATCTACACTGACACATCCAATCGTCAATCCATCCCTCCGTCCACCAGTCCATCTGTCCATCCATCCATCCACCTATCTGTCCATCTGCCTGTCCGTCCATCCACCCACCCACCTGCCCACCTATCTATCTGTCCAACCATCCATCTATCCACCTACCCATCCACACATCCACCCATCAGTCCATCCATCCATCCATCCATCCATCCATCCATCCATCCCCCCACCCAGCCACCCACCCAGCCACCCATCTGTCCATCCATCCATCCATCCATCCATCCGTCCAACCATCTATCCACACACCCCCATTTGTCCATCCATCCATCCATCCATCCATCTCTCCCTCCCTCCTTCCCTCCCTCCATCTATCCATCTGTCTGTGCTTCCATCCATTACATGTCCTGTGATCTGTCCCTCTGCTGCCCTGCCCATCTATGTACCCTTCCTCCCCTCCCCATCTCCCTAGAATATGTTTCTGAGGGCCAGGGGCTGGCTCCCCGGGTGGCTGGAGCACTTTCTCTATGGCAGCATTTCCCCCAATTAACCTGTTGCTCCCCCTATTGTCCTTTGGTGACTGGACCCTTGAGAGGGGAGCAGTGGCCATGTGGGTAGGTGTCCTCACCTCACTTTGGCCCTGGGAGCTGAGGGAGGAAGCCAGAAGACTAGGTTCCCTGAGGAAGCCCAGAAGGTATCTGAGACAAGAGCAGGGTCCCCACTGCCCCCTGGTGGGATCTGCACTGCCAGCTGTCCCATGGTGGCCACGGTTCTGCATCTATGTTCCATCTCCCCAAACCTCCCTTCCTGCCAGAAAGTCTCTAGCAGAAGCTGCAGAGGGGCCTTGGGTGGGAGCTGTCTCTGCTGACCCCTCCCCGGCCTGCCCTCCTGTCTGTGGTTTGGACTGCCCTTGGGCTCAGGAAGGGGTGAGAGGCTTGAGTCTGGGGCTCAGGCAGGGGCAGGGGCTGCCTGGGAGGGGTTTGTGGAATCGGGCCCTGAGCTGTGCGCAGTGGGGCACACAGGAAAGGGCATGGGGCATCTTGCCAGGGCTGGGGCTGGGCCGGGGACTCCCTGCACCTGGAGGGCACATGTGTGTGAGCGTGGGGGGACTGCGTGCACGTGCGTGTGCCGCATGCAGAGCAGTCCGGAGGGGGGTGGCTTCCTCGTCCAGGGCACCAGGGGGCCATCCTGCAACTGTGTGCCTTGCACCCACCAAGGGTGGTGTGGGTCCCCCGGAGTCCTGCCATGACCCGGGACAGCGACACCTGCCTCTTCAAGGACCCCTGTTCCCCTGCCTCCCTCTGGTCCTTCCCAGCTACCCCTAGAGGCCTTTCTGAGATACGAGCAAGCGCACCACTGCCCATGGAGGGCTGAGCTGGTGCCCTCCTCTCAGGGCCGGCCGCGCTGTGTGCCCTCACCGGCTGCCAGCCCTGGGCTCTGCTCCCAGCTCGCCTGCCGTGTGCCATGCACGCACACTGACGCTCACACTCACACACGCGTGAGCCCACGGTGTGATGGCTCGTGAGGCTCAGGGAAGCAGATGTCCTTCCGTCCTCCAGCCCTCCCCTGCCTCGGTGGCCAGAGACCCCGAATACGGACAGACAGTGGCCTCAGGGGGGCCCGGGGTCACTCCGGGCGAACACGGACTTTATTCAGGGAGGACGGGTGGGCGTTTCAGTAGCAGACGCCGTCCACCTCTGCCATGACCACAGACACGTTGACGTGGGTGGGTTTACCCGCCAGGCGGTCGATGGTCTTCTGGGTGAAGGACAGGGGCAAGGCCTCGTGGCCCACCATGCAGGAGAACTTGTCCCCCTGCTTCCAGGCCTCGGCGTCAACCCTCAGCACGCTGGTCACGGCGAAGGTGGGGACGCCCTGGCCGGGCTCCTTCAGGGAGTCCCAGGTCGTGTACTTCTCCGGGGGCAGCTCCTGGGTCCCCTGCAGCCAGCGGACCAGCACGTCCTTGGGACTGAAGCCCCTCACCAAGCAGGTCAGCGACACCAGCTCGTTGAGGGCCAGCTCCTCCGACGGCGGCGGCAGCAGGTGGACCTGGGGCCGGAAGGTGTTTCCTGGGGAGCAGAGAGCCAGGTCAGGGATCTGGGGTGGCGGTGGGGAGGAGCTCCTCTGCCCCTGGGCACCCTAGGCCTCGGCCTCCCTTTGTGAACTGCGGATGGGAGCGCCCAAGCCCTGGGCGAGAGGGCGGAGGCAGGTGTGGGGGCCGAGCCGCACCTTCAGAGGGTCTGCGCCCACCTGGGAGTTTGCTGATGTTGCCCGTTATCGGGCTCTTGGACTCAGGGTGGGTGGCCGTGCAGGAGAAGGTGACCCCACGGTTCCACGGCTCCGCGCAGCCTGGCAGCACGCTGGACACGCTGTAGCAGCCGCAGGCGTCCCGCTCGGGGGCCTTCTGGACCGCGTCCTTCCCCCCGGAGGGCGTCCAGCTGAAGGAGGCTCCCTTGGGGTCTTTCAGGCCACTCAGCGTGCACGTGAGGCTGGCATTGGAGCCCAGAAGCAGATCCTCGAGGGCGGGCGGGTGAAGTGACAGGCGGGGCTGGTCACACGAGGGACAAGGACAAGGGAGGGGACATGGGTCTGGAATGGAGAGAGAGATTGCAGCAGGTCAGGGCGCCCCTCTGCCCGCCTGCCCTCCCCAGCCCCGGCTCCTTCATGGGGCCCGTCTCGGCAGCCCACTCCCGCCCTGGTGCGGTGCCCTTGGGGACAAAGTGACACGTGGTCACGGAATAGGGTGGCCCCGCCTACCCGCCCTCTGACCTTCGCAGGGCACAGACATAGCCTTGCTGGGGTCGGAGAGGTGCTGAACGTGGCACTTCAGGGACGACTTGGCAGGGCACTGGTCGGCCGGCAGGGTCAGCTGGCTGCTCATGGTGTACAGACTGCCGGCCGTGGCCTTCACAGGCGGGAAGTTCCTGATGGACGCGCCCTCCTTGCTGGGGCTCCAGGTCACGTTCACGGGCTCCGGTGGGAAGAACCCTTGCACCAGGCAGGCGATGACCACGTGCCCGGCTTCGTCACGGCTTCTGAGGCTCAGCGGGAAGAGAGTGGGGCTGGCTTTGGACTCTGCAACACAGGACGCTCTGTGAGGCCGTGGGCAGGGCCCTGGACCCTGACACAGCCTCACAGGCCCAGCACAAAGCCCGATTCTTCTGTGCACTGGAGGAAACTTGCACGGAGATGGCTGGGGACTGCCCCAAGCTCCCGCAGCTCATGTGCCAAGGACCTGGGGTCGGAGCCAGAGGCCTGCGTCCGGCTGCACTGACTCTGGACACGGTCCTCAGGGTTCTGCCATCCCCGCCTGGACACGCAGCTCGGGGAAGCCCTCGGGACCTGTGGTGATTGAGCGCGGCTCTCCCGCTCAGTGGCTCAGTGTGCAGGAGCTGCTGACGCCACAGCTTCCCATCTCTCCACTGCGTTCTGGGGCTCAGGAGAGGAGGGCCCAGAGGGAGGGCACAGGCCAGGACAGGGCAGCCCAGGAAGTGAGCCTGCACCACGGCCTCTTGGCTGTGCAGGGGGTCACATGGGAGGAGAAAGGGCTCCTCTGAGGACCCTATGGTACAACCCCATGGTGTAGCCCCCATACCCCCTTAGAACATGGGGAACAGCCTGGTTAGATCTCTGGGGATGATACAAATGCAGCGTACCCTTCCTGTTGACCTCAGTCACTAGCCCAGCCCAGCCCAGCCCAGCCCAGCTTAGCCCAGTATAGGCCAGCACAGGCCAGCCCAGCCCAGCATAGCCCAGTATAGGCCAACACAGCCCAGCTCAGCCCAGCCCAGCCCAGCTCAGCCCAGTATAGGCCAGCACAGGCCAGTATAGGCCAGCACAGCCCAGTATAGGCCAGCACAGGCCAGTATAAGCCAGCACAGCCCAGTATAGGCCAGCACAGGCCAGTATAGGCCAGCACAGCCCAGTATAGGCCAGCACAGGCCAGCCCAGCCCAGCCCAGCTCAGCCCAGCCCAGCCCAGCCCAGCTCAGCCCAGTATAGGCCAGCACAGCCCAGTATAGGCCAGCACAGGCCAGTATAGCCCAGCCCAGCCCAGCTCAGCCCAGCTCAGCCCAGTATAGGCCAGCACAGGCCAGTATAGCCCAGCTCAGCCCAGCCCAGCCCAGCCCAGCTCAGCCCAGCCCAG
>NW_022632854.1:0-6246 GCF_010015895.1 Lontra canadensis
GTTGGATCCTCTGGGTTTGGTGCATTACAAGACGTTAGGCTTCCCAACAGGCAATGGTAGAGCACGGCCTTTGGTCATACAAAGAGTGAACCCTTTTGGAAACGTCTTTAAACGTCTCGAGGGAAGTGACTTTCAGGGCAGACTTGAGACCGTTTTGAGATGGTCGAAGCATGGAAGCTGTTGGAACTGTGTTGAAGACATGAGGAGGTAGGTGTGTGTTCAGTGAATCTTCTCGAGGCGGACACCCGTTCGTGGCAGTGTGTTTCCAGTTGAGGGAAGAAGATAGAACAGGGACAGACCCTGGGAATGACGAATACTTAGAAAAACGTTTCCTCCCTGGGCCTTAGGCTTCCCAAGCGTGGAATGGCCGAGCAATACCAGAGGTCATCCAAACTCTGTTTTTCCGTTGTAAAGTCTTCAAACGTGGTAAGGGTTGAGTGGCTTAGAAAAAGCCTCGCGGCCTTTTGAGACGGTAGAAACAGGGAAGCGGTAAGATCTAACTGTGCTGAAAGCAGGAGTATACGCATAAGCGGGAGGTTGTCTCGGAAGTGCCTGCCGGTGACCAGAGGAAGGTGTGTGTTCAGTGAATCTTCTCGAGGCGGACACCCGTTCGTGGCAGTGTGTTTCCAGTTGAGGGAAGAAGATAGAACAGGGACCGAACCTGGGAAGGTTGGATACTTCGAAAAAAGTTCCCTCCGTGGGCCTTAGGCTTCCGAAGCCTGGAATGGCAGAGGACGACCTGCGTTCATCCAATCTGCCTAGCTCCGTTGGAACAAATCTTCCAACGTTGTAAGGAAAGCGTGGCTTAGGAAGGACGAGCAGCAGGTCTGGGGCGGTGCAAACATGGAAACTGTAAGAACCAAGTGTGCTGAAAACATGAGGAGTCGAGTACAGGGACCCTACGTCTCGGGCGTCTGTCCTTCCTAGGGTCACCAGTATGGACGTCCGAGACGAGGGCACTGTACGCGTGGCCATGAGAAGGTCTGTGTTCAGTAAAACGTCTGCTGGTGGACACCCTTTCACGGCAGTGTGTTCCCGTTGAGGAAAGAAGATAGAACGAGGGCGGACCCTGGGGAGTTTGGGTACTCTGGGGTAATCGTAGTTCAAGGCCTTTTGTCTTCCAAAAGGAATGGCAGAGCACGACCTGCGTCCATCAGCTGTCAGCCTCTGCTGAAAAAGGTTCAAACGCGCTAAGGTAAGTGTGCATTAAGGTAGGACTTGCGGCAGTTTTGAGAAAATGAAAACTGGAAGCTGTTGGAACTGACTGTGTGGAAAACCTGAATAGTTGCGTATAGGGCCCTAGTCTCGAACATCCATACCGGTGACCATGGGAACGTCATTATCCGTTGAAACTTCCCCAGGCAGACTCCCATTCATGACAGTGTTTTTCCAGTTGAGGAAAGAAGAAAGAATAAGGACGGACTCTGGGCAGGTTCGATACTCTAGGTCAAGTGCATTACAAATGTTAGGCTTCCCAAACAGCGAGTGGTAGAGCACAGCCTGTGGTAATACAGACAACGTCTTTCGAAAACTCTTTAAATGTCTTGAGGGAAGTGTATTTCAAGACAGACTAGAGAGAGTTTTGAGACGGTAGAAGCATGGAAGCTGTTGGAAACTGACTTTGGGGAAAACCTGAAGAGTGGCGTTTAGGACCTGAGAATCCATGCCGGCGATCATGGGAAGGTCTGTGTTCATTGAAACTTGCTCAGGTGGTCTCCCATCGTGGCACTGTTTTTCCAGGGAAGGAAAGAAGAAGGAAGAAGGATGGATTCTGGGGAGGTTCGATACACAGATTAATGAGCACTCTATGGGCCTGAGGCTTCCAAAACAGAATGGCAGAGCACGACCTGTTGTCATCGAAACTGTCTACCTCCATTGAAGGTCTTCAAACTTTGTAAGGGAAGTGTGGTTTAGGAAGGACTCACCGCAGTTTTGAGATGCTGGAAACATGGAAGCTCTGAGAATGAAGTGTGCTGAAAACATGAGGAGACGAGCACAGGGACCTTGTCTCTGCAGTCCCTACCGGGAGCATAGGAAGGTCTGTGTTCAGGGAAACTTCTTCAGGCGGACACCCATTCATGGCAATGTGTTCCCAGTTGAGGAAAGTAGTTAGAATGAGGACGGAACCTGGGGAGCTTGGGTACTCTGGGGTCATTGCACAACAAGGCCTTTAGGCTTCCAAAAGGTGGACAGGCTGGGCATGACCTGTGTTCATCCAAACTGTCTAAATCTGATGAAAAGACTCCTAGAGTCGTAAGGTAAGTGGGCTTTAGGAAGGACATGCGGCAGTTTTGAACCATTGGAAAATTGGAAGCTGTTGGAAATGACTGTGCTGAAAACATGAAGAGTCGCGTACAGGGACGTTGTTTCGGAAGTCCATATCGGTAGCATAGAAAGCTCTGTGTTCACTGAAACTTATTCAGGCGGACACCCATCCGTGGCAGTGTGTTTCCAGTTGAGGAAAGAAGAGAGAACAAGGACGGACCCTGGCAAGTTTCAATACGTAGAATAGGGTGACTCCATGGGTCTCAGGGTTCCCAAACGTGGAATGGCAGAGCACAACCTGTGTTCATCCAAACTGTCTACATCTGTTGAATATTCTTCAAACGTGGTAAGGGAAGTGTGGATTTGGAAGGACTCATGGAAGTTTTGAGAGGTTGTAAAACTGGAAGCTATTGGAACTGACTGCTTTGAAAACATGAACAGTTGCATACAGGGCCCTAGTCTCACTGTTGACTTGAGGAAAGTCTGTGATCAGAGAAACTTCTTCTGGTGGACACCCGTTCATGGCAGTTCATTCCCAGTTGAGGAAAGAATATAAAACAAAGACCGATTCTAGTCTGGTTCAATACTTTGAGGCAAATCAGGTCTGCCATAATCCCAGAGTCAAACCCTAACCCTTGGTTGGGTGTTCAGTGTTTGGACCCCAGAGTCTAAACACCTAGTTCCTCCAATGGAAGGGACCATCAGACTGTCGGAAAGACTCAGCTTCTCAACCAGGAACAAAACATTTCATTCCATGCTATCCAATAGTTTCAGAGACGGAGAAACCAGCATGCTCCCCTGAGGCCTTTCCAGCCCTTTTTGCCCCTCCAGGCAAAAACACAGGGACTGAGGAGCATCCTGAGTCCTGCCCACAACTCACCCCTTGTGTGAACCCATATCTGTTTGCCAGATCCAAATTGCCTTGTCCATAAGATATGAACCTAACACAAACCCTAACCCTAATCAGTAGCCCAGGTCAGTTGCACAGGCTTCTGTCCTTAGAGACCTGGTTCCCTTATTCTCTGGATGTTGGAACCTTAGTGCACCGCACAATGGCACTTGATCCCAATTGGAAAGCATGCCCTTTAGAAATGATCTGACCACGCAGAGCAGGAGAAACCTGCATGAACCCCTTGGGCAACAACCATGTTAGGCGCCCAACAGGACTATAGACAGGAGTCTAATGATCCTGCAGACACAATCCCTCAACTCAGCCCTAGGGAGAGACCACCTCAGTGTGTGCAGATCGGGCCTGCCATGCCCCGTTGGTCTAACCTTACCCTAGGGTGCTGATTCAGACTTCGTTTTCTGGTGGCCTGGACTGGTAAACCTCCAGTTTGGGGACACCTTCCTCATAACGCAGGACAATTGGTGCCACCCATGAGGAAACTGTGCCATATGGCCCTGTGCAGGACCCTCGTGGCGGGAGAAATTTGCCTAACGTGTAAAGCCAGCCACACCTTCCTAGGACAACCACAACACAATCTCGGAGCCTCATGGGCTACGAGAACTACACCCTCAACTGAGCCCTATGGAGAGCCTCACTCTGCACTGACAAATCAGGTCGGCCATTATCCCAGAGCCAAACCTTAACCCTAGGGTAGGGGTTCAGGCTCTGACCCCAGAGCCCTGACTCCCAGTACCTCCCATGGATGGGAGCATCAGACTGTAGGAAGAACTCAACCATTTAGCCAGGAACAAACCATTTCTTTCCGTGCTATCCATTAGCCTCAGAGACATAAAAACCATCATGCTTTGCTGAGGCATTCTCGTCCACTTTGACCCTCCAGACGAAAAACCCAGGGCCTGAGGAGGCTCCTGCGTCTCGCTCTCAACTCAGCCCTTGGGTGTGCCCAGATCTGTGTTACCATATCAGACATGACTTGTCCCAAGACAAGGCCTCAACCCTAACCCTGACCCTAATCATAGCCCTAACCCTAATTTGAAGCCCAGGTTAGGTGCTCAGGCTTCCGTCCTCAGAGACCTGGTTCCCAAACTCTCCAAATGGGGGAACCGAGAGCTGCACTGCACAATTTCCCTTGACCCAAAAGGAAAGCATGCCCTTTAGTAATCAGCTGAAATCACAGAGCAGGAGAAACCTGCATGCATCCCTTAGGCCACAACAATGTTAGATGCCCAACAGGACCACGAACCAGGAATCTGAGGATCCTGCAGACACAAGCCCTGAACTCAGCCCTAGAGAGAGGCCACCTCAGCCTGGGCAGATCGGGCCTGCCATACTCCATTGGCCTAACCCTAACCCTAGGGTACTTAATCAATATTCCCTCCCCGGTGGTCTGGGGCGGTGCCCTCCAGTATGGGGACTCCTTCACAACCCAGGACTCGGTACCACTCACGAGGAAACAGTGCCATTTGGCCTGGTACAGGTCCCTCGTGGATGGTGAAATGTTAGACCCGTATAGACACCCACAGCTTCCTAGGACACCACAGCACAATTCGGGAGCCTGATGGGTCTAAAGAACAATGCCCTCTACTGAGCACTATGGAGAGCCTAACTCTGCACTGACAAAAGAGGTCTGCCATTCTCCAAAGCCAAACCCTAACCCTAGGTTGGGTGTTCAGGCTCTGGACCCCAAAGGACTGACAACCAGTTCCTCCCATGGATGTGAGCATCAGACTGTCCGAAGGACTCAGCCTCTCAGTCAAGAACAAACCAATCATTCCATGCTATCCAACACCCTCAGAGTCATAGAACCCACCATGCTGCGGAGAGGACATTCCTGCCCTCTTTACCCCTCCAGGCCAAAAACTCATGGCCTGAGGAGCCTCCTGATTCCCGCCGTCAATTCAACCATAGAGTGAGCCCATATCTGTGTTGCCAGATCCGACATGCCTTGTCCGTAAGACATAACCCCAACCCTAACCCTAACCCTAACCCTAACCCTAAACCTAGCTCGAAGCCCCAGTCGAGTGCTCAGGTCTCCATCCTCAGAGGCCTGGTTCCCAAACTCTCCAGATGGGAGATCCCTGAGGTCCATTGCACAATTGCACTTGATCCCAATAGGAAAGCTTGGCCTTTAGAAATGAGCTGAACCCGCAGAGCAGGAGAAACCTACATCCATCTCATGGGCCACAGCCATGTTAGGCACCCACCAGGAACCCGAACCAAGAGTCTGACGATCCTGCACACACAAGGCCTCCACTCGGCCCTAGGGACGGGCCACCTCAGCGCGGGCAGATCGGCCTGCCATGCCCCGGCGGCCTAACACTAACCCTAGGGTGCATATTGAGACTTCCATCCTGGATGGCCTGGCCCGCTAGGCCATCCCGTTTGGGGACTCCTTCTTCACAACGCAGGTTTCTGAGTGCCACAGAAAAGGAAGTGTGCCATTGGCACCTGTGCTGGACTCTCCTGGCGGGAAAAACCCGCCTGCCCCGTAAAGTCACGCACAGTTTACTAGCACCCTCAAACCACAATCCCGGAGCCTGATGGGCCGCCAGAGCTACGCCTTCTACGGAGCCCTTCGGAGAGACTGACTCTGCGCTGACACATCAGGTCTGCCATTCTACCAGAGCCACAGCGGAACTTTAGGGTGGGTGTTCAGGCTCTGGACCAAAGAGATCTGACACCCAGTTCCTCCCATGGATGGCAGCATCAGACTAACCGAAAGGATTCAGCCTCTCTGCAAGGAAGAAACCGTTTCCATCAGTGCTTTTCTATACCCTCAGAGACTTAGAATCCATCATGCTTCCCTGAGATTCTTCCCGCCTTCTTTGCCCGTCCAGGCTCAAAACCCAGGGCCTGAGGAAGCCCCTGAGACACGCCCTGAACTCAGCCATTGGGTGAGCCCATGTCTGTGCTGCGAGATCACACATGCCTTAGCCATAAGACAAAACCCAAACGCTCAGCCAATCCTATGGCGAAGCATAGGTCCGGTGCTCAGGCTTCCGTCCTCAGAGGCCTGATTGCCATACTCTCCAGTGGGGGTAAACCTGAGCTGCACCGCACAATTGCACTTG
>NW_022632854.1:6256-8514 GCF_010015895.1 Lontra canadensis
ATTTGGCCTTGGGCAGGACCCTCGTGGCAGGAGAAACCTGCCTGCCCTATAAAGCCACCCACAGCTACGGAGGGATGCCCACACCACAGTCCCGGTGCTGATGGGCCGCCAGAGATACGATCTCAACTGAACCCTGTGGACAGCCTGAATTGCAGTGATCAGTCAGCTCTGCCATTCTCCCAGAGCCAAAGCCGAACTCTAGGTTGGGTGTTCAGGCTCTGGACCCAAGGGGACGTACACCCAGTTCCTCCAATGGATAGCAGCATCCGACTGTCTGAAGGACTCAGCCTCTCAGCCAGGAAAAAAATGTTTCCTTCCGGGCTCTCCAATACCCTCAGAGACATAGAAACCAGCATGGGGCCCTGAGGCCTTTCGCGCCCTCTTTGCCCCTCCAGGCCAAAAACCATGGGCCTGGCGAGCCTCCTGAGTCCCGCCCTCAACTCAGTCCTTGGGTGAGTCCAGATCTGGGTTTCCAGATCCGTCATGCCTTGACCCTAAGACACAACCCTGACCCTACCCCTACCCTAATCCTAACCCTAACGCGAAGCCCCAGTCGGGTGCTCAGGCTTCCGTCCTCAGAGACCTGGTTCCCAAACTCTCCGGATGGGGGAACCCTGAGCTGCAGCACACAACTGCACTTGATCCCAGTAGGAAAGCATGCCCTTGAGAAATGAGCAGAACGCGCAGAGAAGTAGAAAC
Organism: Lontra canadensis; assembly: GCF_010015895.1. NCBI lineage: Eukaryota > Metazoa > Chordata > Mammalia > Carnivora > Mustelidae > Lontra > Lontra canadensis. Next base: position 6,956 of record NW_022632854.1, read on the forward strand.
CTGCGTGCATCCCTTTGGCCGTAGCCACGTTAGGCGCCCACCAGGAACACGAACCAGGAGTCTGACGATCCTGCAGACCCAAGGCCCCCACTCGGCCCTAGGGACAGGCCACCTCATCGCGGGCAGATCGGGCCTGCCAGGCCCCAGTGGCCTAACCCTAACCCTAGGGTGCTTGTTGAGCCTTCCGTCCCCGGTGGACTGGCCCAGTAGCACTCAGTTTGGGGACTCCTTCTTCACAACGCAAAGCTCTGGGGGCCACCCCCGAGGAAACAGAGCCATTTTGCCTTCTGCAGGACCCTCGTGACAGAAGAAACCTGCGTACCCGGTAAAGCCACCAACAGTTTCGGAGGGATCCCCACACCAGAGTCCAGTGTTGATGGGCCGCCAGAGATACGATCTCAACTGAACCCTGTGGACAGCCTAAATTGAAGTGATCAGTCAGCTCTGCCATTCTCCCAGAGCCAAAGCCTATCTCTAGGTTGGGTGTTCAGGCTCTGGACCCAAGAGACCTGACACCCAGTTCCTCCCATGGATGGCAGCATCAGACTGACCGAAAGGATTCAGCCTCTCTGCAAGGAAGACACCGTTTCCATCCGTGCTTTTTAATACCCTCAGAGACTTAGAATCCAGCATGCTTCCCTGAGATTCTTCCCGCCTTCTTGCCAGTCCAGGCTAAAAACGCAGGGCCTGAGGAACCTCCTGAGACCCGCCCTGAACTCAGCCCTTGGGTGAGCCCATGTCTGTGGTGCGACATCACACATGCCTTGGCCATAAGACGAAACCCTAACGCTTACCCGATCGCTATGGCAAAGCACAGGTCCGCTGCTCAGGCTTACGTCCTCAGAGGCCTGATTACCAAACTCTCCAGTGGGGGTAAACCTGAGCTGCACCGCACAATTGCCCTTGATCCCCAAAGGAGAGCGTGCCCTTTCGAAGTGAGCTGAACCCGCAGAGCAGGAGAACCTTGCATGCATCTCTTGGACCACAGCCACGTTAGGCTCCCACCAGGACCCTGAACCAGGAGTCTGCCTATCCTGCAGACCCAAGCCCTCGAGTCAGCCCTAGGGAGAGGCCACCTCAGCAAGGGCAGATCGGGCCTGCCATGCCCCGGCGGCCTAACCCTAACCCTAAGGTGCGTGTTGAGACTTCCGTCCCCAGTGGCCTGACCCAGTAGCACTCAGTTTGGGGACTCCTTCTTCACAACGCAAAGCTCTGGGGGCCACCCCCGAGGAAACAGAGCCATTTGGCCTTGGGCAGGACCCTCGTGGCAGGAGAAACCTGCCTGCCCAGTAAAGCCACCCACAGCTTCAGAGGGATCCCCACACCACAGTCCCGGTGCTAATGGGCCGCCAGAGATACGATCTCAACTGAACCCTATGGACAGCCTGAATTGCAGTGATCAGTAGGCTCTGCCATTCTCCCAGAGCCAAAGGCGAACTCTAGGTTGGGTGTTCAGGCACTGGACCCAAGAGGCCGGACACCCTGTTCCTCCCATGGATGGCAGCATCCGATTGTCTGAAGGACTCAGCCTCTCAGCCAGGAAAAAACCGTTTCCTTCC
>NW_022632855.1:0-8509 GCF_010015895.1 Lontra canadensis
TTGGGAGAAGGGGGGTGGGGTTATGGACATTGGGGAGGGTATGTGCTATGGTGAGTGCTGTGAAGTGTGTAAACCTGGCAATTCACAGACCTGTACCCCTGGGGATAAAAATATATTATATGTTTATAAAAAATAAAATTAAAAAAAATAAAAATAATAAATAAATAAATAAAAATATTTTCTCTCTCACATTCCCTTTGCCCCAACTCCTCGGCTCTATCTCTCAAACAAAACAAAACACAACAGTCCCACCTGCGGCCTGCAGGGTCCACCCGAACAATGGAACAATGGCCCCGAGGTTGACATTCCTGATTATCACAGCTGCCCTTCCCTGTCAGAGACAAAACTACTCACGGTAACCCCTTGAGATCTACGGGTGAGATTGGAAAAAAACATCAATTAATAGCCAAGACTTTTTTGTTTTGCCTTACTCTCCTCAGACAAAATGGAATTTTCATTTTGTATCTGCAGCCATGCTTTATGGCTGCCCGAAGCCTTCGTGTAAGAGCCAAGGTCCCCCAGTGCAGCAGGCAGGCTTCTCCCCAGTTTGCATTTTTTCCCCCAAGAGAAGGTGGGGGGTAGAGGTGGGGTAGGGGGATGCAGGGGGAGCCAGAGAGAGAATCTTGAACAAGCTCCAGCCCAGCGCGGACTCCACGCTCGATCTCACTACCCTGAGATCAGACCTGCAGTGAAATCAAAGGTCAGATGTTTCACTGACTAAGCCACCAGTCGCCCCTAGACGATTTTTAGATTAAGATGTCATCCCTTACTTTGTTTTTAGGTATGAATACAGAGGAAGTAACAGGAACAGCAAACTCGGCACATTTATAAAGGAACTCTTATTTTTGGGTTGGTGGGCCTTTGCCTAGGCTCTCTCTCTGAGACCTCTGATTACATGGTGGGAATTTTCCTACCTTGTCTGCCTTTTCCAGATACATCCTCAGTTATAAACTGAGAAGACTGAGGGGTGGGGCGGGGGGCACGTAGTTAACTTCTAACTGAGAAATTGTCTGTGATGATTAATTTCGTGTCAACTTGACTGGGCCACGGGGTGCCCAGACATTTGGTCAAATCGCTCTGGGTGTGTCTGTGAGGGTGTTTTTGATGAGATTGTCACTGAAATAGGTAGACTGAGTGAGGCAGCTTGCCGCTCCCTAATGTGGGTGGGCCCGATGCAGTTAGTTGAATGACCATAGAATGAAAAGCCTGGACCTCCCTCAAGTAAGAGAGAATTCCTCCTGCCTGATAGCCTTCAAACTGAGATACTGGTTTTCTCCTGCCTTTGGACTTGAACTTGAACATCAGCTCTTCCTGGGTCTTGAGCCTGCCAGCTTTTGGACTAGAACTGTACTATTGGCTCTCCTGGGTGTATCTCCAGCTTATAGGCTCACCCTGCAGATTTTATGACTTCTTAGCTCCCATAATTATGTGAGCCAATTTCTTATAACAAATCTGTGTGTGTGTGTGTTTTGTGTGTGTATATATATACATACATGTATGTATGTATGTATGTATACATACATACATGTATATATATGTATGCTATTAGCATATATGTGTGTATGTATATATGTATGTATATATGTGTATATGTATATGTGTATATGCATGTATATATATATGCTATTAGCATATATGTGTATACATAGTAAACTATGTATATAGTATTCTACATACTATATATGATATACTATACATAGTATAATATATATGTATAGGATATTATATACTAGTGTATATATAGCATACATATATACATACATACATACATATAAATATAAATATATACACACACTATTTGTTCTGGTTCTCTGGAGAATCCTGACTGGCGCATGGTCCATGAGAGTTTCCTGACCTAGCGCAGGGCACATGAAGCAAGCAGGGGTCTGGCTTAAAAAGGCTTAGATGTCCCTGGAAATGTGTTAGGACTCTTCTTGGAAAGGAAGCTTGTGCTTGGGAAATATAAGTCACCTTGGCGGGGAGGACAGTGTAAGCAAGGGTCCTTCCCTGGTAACGGGCGCACACCTGCGGGCCTGCCATGTTGCTGAGCAGGTCTGTAGCCGTGGCCGAGGGGATGCTGCACCCAGCAGCCCTCCTTGCTTGCCTTTCCCTGCACTGTGCTGTCTTTGAAAGAAGTGTGAGCAGAAGCTTCCGGAATAGCAGGTTAATAGGGCAACAAATTATTTGTCTGCTTGATAGAACTCCCAGGTGTATTGCTACCAATAGTTTCCATGGGGCTGGGGGTGGCATCCCCAGCCTTCGATCATCCTAGAGCTGATTTTTCTATGAGCGTCACGTGGTTCTGAAATGACATTTTCATAGCAACCAACTCTCTGAATGACAAGGCAATTTTCCGTGTTTTCCGAATCCTGATTATTTCATGGAACCAAGGGGGATGGCTGGGTTCTGAACGTACTACTGGCAAAATTATTCTTGTTTGCTTGAAGAACTGGTTTTCAAAGCCACTTTTTTTTTACTTTTAAGTATTGGAACCTCAACTAAGAAAAGAAGAACGTGCCCTTATTTCACCAAAAAAGTGTCCTAAGCTGCAAATGAAAACACTCTTTCGTCTGTGCCAGGGCTCCGCCGAGTGAGCGGATCCCTGCCAATGGTACCTGGGCTCCTCCCGCCACCCCGCCGTGCTACCCCAGTCGGTGAGGCGGCTTCTGCTCGGAGGTGGCTTAATGTCACTCTCGGTGTGAAACTACAAAACACCCTGTTTAAAAATAATAATCCGTGAAAGGGAAGTTCTTAGGAGAAATGACAAGTTGAAGGCTTTCCAAGTAGAATTATCATTATTGTTTACGAATTTTTTTTCTTTCTTTCTTTTTTTGTTTACAAATTTCTTAACCTCAGGTGTTTAACTGCAGCAAAATAACGGCATAAGATTGCAGCAGTCACTTTACCTTCAGGAGTAAACTGAACGCTGCCTTTGGATCACATTTTGTTGGAATAATATTTTCTTCAAAATCCTCGCTCCCTTTACCACACCTCTTCAGCAGAAAATTGGACAAAAACTCCAGAGGTTTGTCCTAAAAAATTCACCGCCCCCAACACACCAAAAGAAAAAAGAATTTTCAGTTAAAGCATTCACCTGCAAAACAAGTCAATACAGGTACAGCAGAAAAGAGAACATATTTTTAGTAGCGTTTTCTTCTTTCTACCTAAATGATAGTCTAGAAAACAAAGTATTATTCAGTCAAGGTCTGTAAATGGGACTTTGTAGTAATTTCAGTTCTCTTATTGTCATCCAGTTAGGATGCCAAGGTCTTGTGTGAAGGTCTCAAGATGGTCAGAACCAAAGTGGCCCAGAGTGGCCCACATCAGTCTCAAGGCCAGATGAGGAATGGTGACAGAGGGGAGCCTGCTTTCTCAGGGTGGGGGAGAGAAGCATGGAAGGGGCCCTTGCAGCAGGATGACAGTGCAGAACAGTCTAGGACACCCCCACATGTGGTTGCATCTCGGGCTACAGGTTTGAGCACCCGCGAAATGACGTCATATAAAATTATTTTATTTTTTTAAAAGATTTATTTATTTGACAGACAGAGATCACAAGTAGGTAGAGAGGCAGGCAGAGAGAGAGGAAGGGAAGCAGGCTCCCCGCTGAGCAGAGAGCCCGATGTGGATGCGGGGCTCGATCCCAGGACCCTGGGATCATGACCCGAGCCGAAGGCAGAGGCTTTAATCCACTAAGCCACTCAGGCGCCCCAAAATTATTTTAAAATAATTCGGTTGGCAGTAAGAACACTGGACCTATACCAAACACTGTTTAGAAATTCTTTGGTGTGGTCTTTCAGGAGATAGTGCAAGATTTTTCAAGATCTTGGGGTCATCCCTATGACAGCCCTGGTCATTTTACTGCCCCAGCTGCCGATGGGTGGCTGGACAGTGAGGAGCTGGATCTTCAGGGCAGACAGATCATGGCCACCTGCAGCTTCTCAGCCTCCACACTGCGCACAGCGAGCTCCAGAGATGCCTGCTGCTTCCCCAGGCAACCAACTTGAAACCAGAGCAGACCCCTGGTAGATAAAGAAGACGTACAAAGGCGATGGTAAATTCATCCACAAAGTAGAATTAACTACAGTGGAAGAGAAGGATTGCAGATCATTCTGTGGGGAACTGAAGCCCTTATGTGGCATCAGGTACATTACTATTGTCCCTGTTCCTAGCCTGTTCTCCACTTCCCCAGAACAGAGCTGCATAGTCTGTGGTCCTAGAGCCTCGCTGTTGTCTCGGGGCAGACAGAGGTCTTGGAAACTGTCTCTCCTCTCTATTTCCTGACTTTTCTGGGAGAAGAGCCAAGACTGGTCTCTGAAAAAAATGCTTCTTCACGCTTCCCCAATGCCTGTCCCCAACCAAATTATTGATTTGCTTATTCCTGTTCTTTTGTGTTCTCTGTCCCTTCCTGTCTCAGCTAGCCTTTTTTGCCCTTCATCATTTCCTATCGGTTTCATGCTTACTTGTTTTTCCTATCATACTATTAATGGTTTAAACTGTTGAGTAATGTTTATGTGAATCATAAAGCCACTAACATGTTGTTTAAGGAAGTCACTTCTTTTTTTTTATTTTTAAAGATTTTATTTATTTATTTGACAGAGAGAGAGATCACAAGTAGGAAGAGAGCAGGCAGAGAGAGAGGGGGAAGCAGGCTCCCTGATGAGCAGAGATCTCCCCCCTCCCCCAATGTGGGGCTTGATCCCAGGACCCTGAGTTCATGACCTGAGCTGAAGGCAGAGACTTAACCCACTGAGCCACCCAGGCACCCCAGGGAAGTCACTTCTGACTGAAATTAATCATAAGACGGAAAACAGTGCACAAGGCAAATATGTTTTAAATAACCTAGAAAAATTTTCCTGTTTAACTATTTTTTTAAAAAAGATTTTAGTTATTTATTTGAACAAGATAGGGAGAATATGAGCAGGGGGAGGGGGAGGTAGAGGGGGAGAAGCAGGCTTCTGGCTGCCCACATGGGGCTCTATCCCAGAACCCTGGGATCATGACCTGAGCTGAAAGCAGATGCATAACCAAACTGAGCCACCCAGGTGCCCCTATATTTGTCTGTTTTGTGTACCTAATACATTTTGGGCCCAGAATCTCTCAGTGGCTGTTTTTACAACCTGATGTAATTTCTCAGAGGAAATTGTGCCTCCCAAGGGATAAACTGGTTAAAAAAAAAAAAAAATCAGCACAAACTAAAAATGTACTTAAGTGTTAGGTTTTTAAAGTTTGCTTTCTTCAAAGAAACACTCACAGAATTTTCTTTTGAAAGTTCCATCAATCCATCTGCCAGAGTTTGTGCAATTTCTTGGTTATTCAGAATGTTAGCCACATGCATGTTGTCAGAAGTAAATTGCCCTGCAAATATATAAGGCCATATGCCTTGGAATTAATTTATTAATTAATAAAGATGTGATCAAGAGATGTGATCAAGAAAACAACTTATTCCTCACAGTTGCTTTTTAGTGTATTAAAAAAATGTGAAGCATAAAAATTAAAATTCTACTATGCCGTGGGGATTATCTACCATGATAAAATATGAATCGAGCAAGAGTAACTAAACATAAAGCATATTAACAACTACCCACCCTGGTGAAGCTATATTAAATAGAATCTATAAATTGGACAATAAGGACAGAACATGTGAACATTATAAACCTTATAAGTTTAAATTTTAGATTCTCCTTCCCACCAAAATTTCCTCCTCACACCCCTGTATCTTTGAGTTCAAGACTTAAATACTTTGAGTCTACAGCAAATAACATACAACTATAGTTACACAGACATCTTTTTATATTTTTAATACTTTGAACAATGTGCATTGATATGCAAATAATTTTATTCCATCTAACTTCTCATTTCTTACAAATATCATCAAAGAATACTTCTATCTTGAAAAAAGCTAATTTTTTTTCTGCTTTTCTCTTTGGTCCTTAATTATCTGTGTAAAAAACCAGGAGAAATCATTTCTATATAGCCTTATAAACTTTTTAAAATACTGGCTGAACATCTACTAAGTGTGGTCAAGCAGATAGTACATAAAATCAAGAAGACAGCTCCCTGATTTGGAGGCATTTATGTAAAGTGATGTAGGACATGCACTGACATGAAATATCCACATGAAAACACCCATTGTGTAGACAGTCATTGTGGTGATAAGGACCTCAACAGGAAGCAGGGCAAGGAGGAGAGAAAGAAGTAAGACGTAATTAAATAATGACTTAATTTCAAGGTTATTTTAGTCAGATGGGAAGAGTTAAGGATAAGATAAATAGGTGGTTAAAGATGGATGTGGTGGGGGCGCCTGGGTGGCTCAGTGGGTTAAGCTTCTGCCTTCGGCTCAGGTCATGATCTCAGGGTCCTGGGATCGAGCCCCACATCGGGCTCTCTGCTCAGCGGGGAGCCTGCTTCCCCCTCTCTATCTCTGCCTGCCTCTCTGCCTACTTGTGATCTCTGTCAAGTAAATAAAAATCTTTAAAAAAAGATGGGGGTGGTGGTCATTTAGCCAGATGATAAGTAAACAAAACAAACCAAAAATTTCATCTTAAAGAATAGACTGATTTAGGGGAAGCTCTGGTTGACACAGAAAATGGCTTCCAAGACTCTTTTATGATAGATTAGCCATGTGTAGGGACTGCAAATGGGATGATACATTCAGTGATGTCCAATAGGTTCAGCAGAGGTCCGGGGAGCCCCCACCATACTGAATATTTCATATAGAAAATACGTAGAACATAATCGTAGAACAATTTAAGTAGTGGGTGCTGTGTCTAAGAGGAGCTTAACTTTTAGAGCAGGTTGGGGTGGGAAGAAGGGCAGAGCCTTCTGGCTTAGCAAACACTCTGTGAGCTTTGTCTAGTCAACCCACTTACTGGCATAGGATTAGTAAAGCGCCACTATTTAAAAGGAACTAGCCTCAGCATTTTGAAGATAAATATACTTGTTGTCAGTGGATAGTCATTACCTTTGAAAGGAGATATGAAAAACAAAGGAAAGAAAGTTTTACTGAACAGGTATAGAAGCCAACATTTGCTCGAGCCCTTCCTGCCCTGGAATTCCCTCTAGTTATGAAGGACCCTCATGATGAAACGGCAAGAGAAGCAGCGAGAGTTCTTACCTATTATCCTGGCACTGATGTTCTTCTGTAACTCCTTGAAAAGAGGACTTAACTGTTTCCTTACTGATTTCAAGGTGTCTTCCAGAAAATCCGTGAGACTGGACCACGTCTGCAGCTTTGATTCCCTGAAGTAGATGGAACAGGGAGCCCTTTCCCACGGTTGTCCCAGCCAATCACCTAGAACTGACATGATTTTCTCCTTTTAGTATTGCAGGTCAGAGCTCCGATGAAAGAATTCCTCTTGTTTACAGTACAACAAAAACTTAGTTGTGTTTACAGCAGGCTTATTCCTCTCTCTCATTAGAAGACTAAGAGAAACACCCATCATCTGCTTTCAAAGGTAAAATTAGAAGCTCCAGAAGGAATAATTTCAAATGTTACCTATCTGTTCTTTGACACATAAGGTTGATATGTCACATTTGAAATCAAAATTGAATAGCTGTGGGATTTGTATATCAGGAAGCAGAGTGGGCAAGAAGGTGCTGCTTTTTCTTTAGATCCTAAAATGAACATACAAGAAAACCCCACTCTGCCTGGTTTCTGCACCGTGCCATCCGAAGTCATCTTGGGCTAGCCAAACCTATGGCTTCCTTACATCATGTCAGGTTGCTCTCTCTCTCTCTAAGTTTCTCTACATGACTGTAGTGGGTGCTTAAAGAGATTCTCTCCTTGGAAGAAAAGAAATTCTATCCTTGGAAGTCAATTACTAGATGATGCTGGGACATGTTAAATCTGATTTTGTGTCCTCAATGGATAGATAGCCTTATTTGATTCCTCTTCCCCCTTTTTACTGATAAACATGAGCAACTCTTTATGACATGCTTTCTAGAAGAAAACTAAGAAGACGAAAGGGAAAAGGAAGATGAACAGAAGGAAGAGGAGATAGAGGAGAAGAAAAGGAAGAGCTGCCCCATAAAAATCAGTGTTTGCTCCCTGCTCCCTGCTGCAAGGCTGCCGTCCTCTCTGCAGGGGGCCCAGTGTGTTGTCTAGCACTTGGTCATGTAGCTACAGAGCTGAAATTAACAAGTGACTTCTGCTACAAAAATCTAGCAGGTCAATGTGCTTTTCTGTAGATACGTGGAATCTTTTCCCTTACAGGTTTCCAGTCATGCCAGTTCTCCCCAGGTTTGAAAGTCCCTTAGAATATGGGATTAGAGACGTCATGCTTTATGTGGTTTCTACGTGGTCCCAAACCCTATGTAATAGGAGGCCAGGGAGTTTTAAAGGGGAAAATGGTTCTTGTTACTTTAGCAGAGCAGTGTGGTTTTTTTGTTGGTTAGACAATGTTACATTCGCATTTAATATCTGCATCTTCTGCGGAGAAAGGGGAACCCTCCTACACTGTTGGTGGGAATGCAAGCTGGTGCAACCACTCTGGAAAACAGCATGGAGGTT
>NW_022632856.1:0-8506 GCF_010015895.1 Lontra canadensis
AAAAAACTTTTTATTTGGATGTAGACACTTATACTGTCCAAACTTTGAACACATCCCATGGTTGACTCAGAGGTTTCCAATTTTTCTCACTTAAACTTGGACATTTCAGATCATCTTCAGTAATTATTCCCATATATCTAATTTTTTTCTTTGTACCCAATGTTATTTATCTCACATTTTACAACTGCCTTGAAAAAGACAACACATTGATCACTATTGTCTTTTAGAAATAACTTTCAGCTATCACTAAGTTATATACTTTAAAATTTCTCCTTTCTTAGAGGTAGCCCAGGTATCCTATAGAATCATTACCAATGAACCAATATATACTGTTCTCCTTACACAAAAACCTCACATTCACAGACCCGTGTCAATTGTTAATATATGCAGGTCAAAATAAGTATTTTTCTTTGGTGGTCAGTTTCCAAATATGCTTTCACATGAGCAAGTGGAGTATATTCTATTGTCTCTATAATTCATCCTAAAGTGCTAGTTCTACTGCTTTTTTCTCTACTACTGGAAAATAAATTCTCTGTTCTTGTAGGCTCTAGTAAAGTAGCATTCCTATGTGTCCAAAAATAAATCCACTACTGAGATCACACCCATATCACATGGTGCCATCACTCAAACTGAGCCCTAGTGGGATGATCATAAACTAAATACTCCCTCATACATGCACAGGAAAAGAAAATGAGGACCTCGTGGCAATGCTAAGATAGATGCAGTAAAGTGGTTTCAGGATAGAAACACTTTTCCATTTGTCTTCATCTGAATTCCAATAATTTGGCTAAAAGACTCAGCATCAACCCATTTTAAATATATTCATTTATAATGAATTACAACATAACATAACTTGAGAAACATTAACAATATATTTTAGCTTAAAAACTTATATTGATGCTTAATGGTCATAGTTGATAATATTTACGTGTATGTGGAGAATAATGTTTTCATGACTCCTGAATACAAATTCCCTATTTAGTAGGTTTTTTTTAATCTAACAAATGATAAATATTCCAGTATGAATATTTTGCCAAGAGAAAGGATTAGATAACATCTCAGTGTCCCAGAAAGGGGCAAGGATACTTCATCCTGTAATATTCAAAATATGTCCAAGAGAAACATTTTAGTAATAACAAATGCTGCACTTTGTGCTATTCTTTACATGAGAGAGAAGGAATCCACTACTCTCATGTGTTCCCTACAGCACTGTTACTAAGAATTTTATAAGAACACCCCTCTGTTGAAATTCTTTCAACCATCACCACAGGATACAGTTAAAACCTTTAGGCATGTGACATTAATGACTTTTTATGTTTGCATCAAACTACCCTAGCAGGCCCATCTTTCACCCTATTCCCATGCAATTTACCCTGGCCCCTTACCTGGCACCCCCAGCATCAAGGAATTCCATATCCTTTCCCAAGTTACTAATGCATTCTACTCAAAAGATACTGGACCGTACCTTCTTTTTGGTGACAGTACTCTGTCTTCCTTGCAACTATTACAGTTTGATGATTCCTTATCCCAACTTGTCAGTATTCTCTGATTTTTCATCCTGGAACTTGTAAAGAAAAATGGTTCTGTCCTTAAGTAAGAAAGGAAAGAAAGCCCTTTGACTCAGTGGTGTGGCTATGAGCAGGGTTAGGGGGTGAGCACTAGATGATTCCTTACTTCTCTGTTTTCAGATACATTTTATCTCTGCCTTCTAAATAGTACACCTTGAGAAAACTGGATGCACTTCAACCATGGGAGAATTTATCAGGAACTTTCCGAACAGAATGCCTCTTTGGTTTGCCCATGTTCTAATGAGAATTTCCCCTGATTCTGTGGGGTTGATGCTGTGTTTCAAATATTTCATATTTTCTTTGGGGTTACTCAATCCTCTGTCAAAGGTGTTTGGATGTAAAGATTATGTCAAGGTGTCAGACATACAATGGCAGTTCCCTGTAGGACAAAGCATGTATTGGAAAAGAGATGAGTCCACTTTTCCATTCCTTTCCTGTTCCGTGCCTACTGTCTCCTGAATAATCTAAGTTACTTTCTTATCTCTTAGGACAGGATTTTTTTTACAGCATTCCCCAATGATATTGCTGCCTTAGTTTTCTTTTTGTACTATTTCCAGAAGAGAGGATTGACTTGTATTTTGTTTAGTTTCTGAGGTCATCATGAATAATTTGACACCACCCCCAAACAGACCAAGGGAAGCTATAACAATTCTGCTGTGTCCATGTGAGGTGCAGGTGGACAACCTGACCGAGGTTGGGGATCAGCTCATGGTTAAATCTTCTACACAGCCTTCTTAAACTCCAAACTATCCCATTCTGGAAGCAAAGACTGTTTTCACCATTACCAAGGCTGGTGGACTTTGATGCAACCAAGTTCATATTAACATTTAGTAGGCCCTTTGAGGTATTTAATTTTTCGTGGTCAGTACTTACTAAGCCATCCATGGTCAGGCAGAAGGTTACATTCTTAGTTCCAGTTCATAGACCATGCAAAGTACACAGGGAAATTCACAACTTGAGCAGGGCAGCATTTTTCAATATTAGCTGACTTTTCCTTCCATATATTTTGTCCTTCTCTGCGTTTGCACTATAAAATCAGTTGGTCAGTCAACCATTCACTGCCTCAAGGGAAGCAGAAAAGATAAGTACTCCTCCACTTCCTCACATTAGAAGGTTGACTATGAGCCAATAAAGACTCAATATAGTTTATTCCTTAGCATAATCACACTCTGCGGACTCAAAGATTGTTTCCCTTACATCAGAAATTAAATAACCTTTCCCTGAGAGAATGCCACATATTTTTAGATATCATACTGTTTCTAAATCTATCTGTCTTCTGCAAAAAGCAACAACAAATGTCTCAAGTCCACTTGTACATTCAATTCTTGCCTCCAAATAGAATGATGACTGAGATTTGAAAAACTATTAATATTAGCTCATCTATCAGATAGTAACTAGCCCTTGACATACACTTACAGTATAAATAACTATAAAACTCTACAAAATTCATTAGGGGATTCCTTGGGGGTATTGGGCAATGAAAGGTGCAGAATTATGATCCATGAGAGAAGGAAATCTATAGGATGAAACACTGTATGCCACAGCATGCTGCCTAGGTCCAGAATGTAACACAAGCACAAGTTATTTAGGTGTAACCTAAATAAATACAGATGCTTTAATGAGTTGAGGAGATTGTGGTTTGCAGCCGGTAAAGAACTTCAAATTTGTGGGTTTTATCTGGAAGCAAAGGAAACATTTTATGGAAAGACTTCATGAAACTTATGATGGAACAAGAGCTGAGGGGCAGAATCCAGAGACATTCTGAACATTTGTGGGTATTTAGTTAAGATGAGAGTTAGGCCAAGGGCACGTGGGTGGATCAGTTGTTTAAGCATACAACCCTTTTCATTTTTAAAATTTATTTATTTATTTATTATTTATTTATTTAATATTCAATTAGCCAACATATATCATTAGTTTTTTTTAAATTATACTATTTAGTTTTTTAATAAACATATAATGTATTATTTACCCCAAGGGTACAGGTCTGTGAATCATCAGGCTTACACACTTCACAAATCTCACCATAGCACATACCCTCCCCAATGTCCATAACCAAGCAACCCTCCCCCTATCCCCTCACCCCCTGGCAAACCTCAGTTTGTTTTGTGAGATTAAGAGCCTCTTATGGATTGTCTCCCTCCTCATCCCATCTTGTTTCATTTGTCCATTCCCTATTCCCTCAACTCCCCACCCTGCCTCTCAAATTCCTCATATCGGAGAAATCATATGACAATTGTCTCTCTCTGATTGACTTATTTCACTCAGCATAATCCCTCTAGTCCATCCACATTGTTGCAAATGGCAAGATTTCATTTCTTTTGATGTCTGCATAGTATTCCATTGTATATATATACCACTTCTTTATCCATTCATCTGTTGATGGACATTTAGGTTCTTTCCATAGTTTCACTATTGTGGACATTGCTGCTATAAACATTTGGGTGCACATGCCCCTTCAGATCACTACATTTGTATCTTTAGTGTAAATACCCAGTAGTATGATTGCTGGGTCATAGGGTAGCTCTATTTACAACTTTTTGAGAAGCCTCCATGCTGTTTTCCAGAGTACCTGCACCAGCTTGTATTCCCACCAACAGTGTAGGATAGTTTCCCTTTTTCCACATCCTCAACAACATATGCTGTTTCCTGACTTGTTAATTTTAGCCATTCTGACTGGAGTGAGGTGGTATCTCACTGTGATTTTGATTTGTATTTCCCTGATGTTGAGTGATGTGGAGCACTTTTTCATGTGTCTGTTGGCCATCTGGCTGTCTTCTTTGCAGAAATGTCTGTTCCTGTCCTCTGCCCATTTCTTGATTGGATTATTTGCTCTTTGGGTGTTGAGTTTGATGAGTTCTTTATGCATGTTGGATACTAGCCCTTTATCTGATATGTAATTTGCGAATATCTTCTCCCATTCTGTCAGTTGTCTTGGTTTTGTTGACTGTTTCCTTTCCTGTGCAAAGGCTTTCGATCTTGATGAAGTCCCAATAGTTCATTTGCCTGTGCTTTCCTTGCTTCTCTTCCCTTTGGCAATGTTTCTAGGAAGAAGTTGCTGTGGCTGAGGTCGAAGAGGTTGCTGCCTGTGTTCTCCTCAAGGATTTGGATGGATTCCTGTCTCACATTGAGCTCTTTAATCCATTTTGAGTCCATTTTTGTGTGTGGTATAAGGAAATGGTGCAGTTTCATTCTTCTGCATGTGGCTGTCTAATTTTCCCAACACCATTTGTTGAAGAGACTGTTTCTTCCATTGGACATTCTTTCCTGCTTTGTTGAAGATTAATTGACCATAGAGTTGAGGGTCTATTTCTGGGCTCTCTATTCTGTTCCATCGATCTGTCTATTTTTGTGCCAGCTTCATACTGTCTTGATGATGATAGCTTAGTAATAGAGCTTGAAGTCTGGAATTGTGATGCTACCAAATTTGGCTTTCTTTTTCAACATTCCTCTGGCTATTCGGGGTCTTTTCTGGTTCCATATAAATTTTAGGATAATTTGTTCCATTTATTTGAAAAAAATTGATGGTGTTTTGATAGGGATTGCATTGAATGTGTAGATTGCTTTAGGTAGCATAGACATTTTCACAATATTTGTTCTTCCAATCCATGAGCATAACGTTTTTCCATTTCTCTGTGTCTTCCTCAATTTTTTTCATGAGTACTTTATAGTTTTCTGAGTACAGATTCTTTGCCTCTTTGGTTAGGTTTATTCCTAGGTATCTTATGCTTTTTGATGCAATTAAAAATGGGACCAACTCCTTAATTTCTCTTTCTTCTATCTTGCTGTTGATCTATAGAAATGAAACTGATTCGTGAGCATTGATTTTATATTCTGACACTTTACTGAGTTCTTGTATGACTTCTAGCAGTTTTGGAGTGGAATCTTTTGGGTTTTCCACATAAAGTATTATATCATCTGCAAAGAGTGAGAATTTGACTTCTTCTTTGCTTATTCAGATGACTTTTATTTCTTTTTGTTGTCTGATTGCCAAGGCTAGGACTTCTAGTACTTTGTTGAATAGCACTGGTGATAGTGGACATCTCTGCTGTGTTCCCGACCTTAGGGGGAAATCTCTCAGTTTTTTCCTACTGAGAATGATAGTTGTTGTAGGTTTTTCAAAGATGGCTTTGATGATATTGAGGTATATATGCTCTGTCCCTACCCTTTGAAGAGCTTTGATCAAGAAAGCATTGTCAGGAGCACCTAGGTGGCTCAGTGGGTTAAAGCCTCTGCCTTCAGCTTGGGTCATGATCCCAGGGTCCTGGGATCGAGCCCCGCATCGAGCTCTCTGCTCAGCAGGGAGCCTGCTTCCTCCTCTCACTCTGCCTGCTTCTCTGCCTACTTGTGATCTCTGTCTGTCAAATAAATAAATAAAATCTTAAAAAAAAGAAAGCATTGTCAAATGATATTTCAGCATCTACTGAGAGTATCATATGGCTCTTGTTCTTTCTTGTATCAGTGTATTTTATCACATTATAATTGATTTGCAGATGTTGAACCAAACTTTCAGCCCAGGAATATATCCCACTAGGTCATAGTGAATTATCCTTTTAATATACTGTTGGATCCTATTGGCTAGTATTTTGGCAAGAATTTTTACGTCCTTGTTCATCAAGGATATTGGTCTGTAGTTCTCCTTTTTTTTTCAGAGTTATAAAAGAAATTTAATGATATCAAAATATAAAAATTATCTGTGCTAAAAGATGACATGAAAAATCAACAGACAGGATGCAAAAATTTCAATATATATAACAAAGTATTAGATATATATATGAAATATGAACACATACATAGATTTACACATGTTTCTGTAAATCAATAAAGAAAACAGACAATAAAAGAATAACAAGTAGAAAGAGGGGTGTCTGGATGGCTTAGTTGGTTAAGTGACCAACTCTTTTTTTTTAACTTTTAATTAATTTTAATTTTAATTAATTTTAATTTTAGTTAGTACCAGCTATGCTCAAGGCACTGATCTATTTTTTTAATCATTTTTTTTATTCTCAGCATAACAGTATTCATTGTTTTTGCACCACACCCAGTGCTCCATGCAATCCCTGCCCTCTCTAATACCCACCACCTGGTTCTCCCAACCTCCCACCCCCCCACCTCTTCAAACCCTTCAGATTGTTTTTCAGAGTCCATAGTCTCTCATGGTTCACCTCCCCTTCCAATTTCCCTCAACTCCCTTCTCCTAACTCCCCGTGTCCTCCATGCTATTTGTTATGCTTCACAAATAAGTGAAACCATATGATAATTGACTCTCTCTGCTTGACTTATTTCACTCAGCATAATCTCTTCCAGTCCCGTCCATGTTGCTACAAAAGTTGGGTATTCATCCTTTCTGATGGAGGCATAATACTCCATAGTGTATATGGACCACATCTTCCTTATCCATTCGTCCGTTGAAGGGCATCTTGGTTCTTTCCACAGTTTGGCGACCGTGGCCATTGCTGCTATAAACATTGGGGTACCCTTCTTTTCACTACATCTGTATCTTTGGGGTAAATACCCAGTTAAACTCATATATTCTAAGAGCATGTAGGTTCTTTTGAATTGTATACGCCTATAACTATATCATCTGTGAGTAAAAACATTTTAATTAATTCCTTTTCAGTATGACTGATGGATTCATTTTGCTCTACTTCACTAGCCAGGATTCCTAGTATATTTTTTAACACAAGTGGGGATAACGGCCATTTTGTATCATTTCCAACATTCCAAATCTCAGGAAGAACACTTTTGTTCATTCACCATTAATTAAGATTTTGGTGTGGATTTGGGGGTATAATCTTTACCAGAAAAAACAATTTTCTTCCATCCCTTTGTTTTACAGGAGTTTTTAAAATTAAATCATGTATTGTGTTGAATTTGTGAAATTGTTTTTCTGCACTTGTCATTATCATATGATTTTTCTCCTCTTGTGAATGTAGGAATCACATTGATAGGTTTTCCAATGTTAAGCCACACTTGCCTTATGAAAAGTGACCCTTTTACTCAGGATGTGTTATTCTTTTCATGTATTGCTGGCTTCTATTTTCTTTTCTTTTCTTTTTTATTTTATTTTGTTTTTCTGGGAGAGAGAGAGCACACAAGCAGGGGAAGTGGTATGAAGAGAGAGGGGGAGAAGCAGGCTCCCCCCTAAGCAGGGAACCCGATGTCAGGCTTGATCCCAAGACCCAGGGATCATGACCTGAGGCTAAGGCAGACGCTTAACTGAATGAGACTCCCAGGCACGCTGGACATTTTCATCCTAATGTTCTCATCAGTTAAGCCTTGTTTGGGGAAAATAAATCATGAAGAAGCTGTTTGACATTGGTCATAAAAAGAAGAAACTGCAGTCGAATTTGGCAATATGTCACGGGATGTAACCTGACAGCATGATTTCTGGAAATAAGTCGTAAGGGAAAAAAGTCAAAAATTAATTAAAATTTTGTGTACAGTGTGCATATTACAACAGTTTTGGGGTAACAAAATATTACAAATAGTGTGTCCAAGGGATGCCTGGGTGGCTCAGTTGGTTAAGTGGCTGCCATTGGCTCAGGTTATGATCCCAGGGTCCTGGGATGGAGTCCCACATTGGGCTCCTTGCTCAGTGGGGACCTTGCTTCTCCCTCTTTCTGCTGCTACCTCTTTTTTGAGCTCTCTGACAAACAAATAAATAAAATCTTCAAAAACAACCAAATACGCACCGGAGGAGATTTTGATGAGTGAAATAAACCAAGAGGAGAAAGTCAATTATGCTATGGTTTCACTTACCTGTGGAACACAGGGAATAGCATGGAGGGCATTAGGAGAAGGAAGGGAAAAATGAAGGGTGGAGGGATTGGTGGGGGAGATGAACCATGAGACACTGTGGACTCCAAGAAACAAACTGAGGGTTTTAGAGGGGTGGAGTGGGGTGATGTGTTGACCCGGTGATGGGTATTGAGGAG
>NW_022632857.1:0-8501 GCF_010015895.1 Lontra canadensis
TTCTTCTTCTTCTTCTTCTTCTTCTTCTTCTTCTTCTTCTTCTTCTTTCTTCTTCATCTTCTTTTCCTTTCTTCTCTCCCTGGTTTTGGGTCTCTTCTGATTTGGTTAGTGTATATTTTTCTGGGGTTGTTTTTACCCTTTTAACATTTTGTTCTCTCATTCATCTATTCTTCCCTGGACAAAATGACAAGGCAGAAAAACTCACCTAAAAAAAGAAAAAAAAAAAGAACAAGAGGCAGTACCAACTTCTAGGGACCTAATCAATATGGATATTAGTAAGATGTCAAAGCTAGAGTTGAGAATGACATTTGTAAAGGTGCCAGCTGGGCTTGAAAAAAGCATAGAAGATACTGGAGAATCCCTTTCTGGAGAAATAAAATCCCTTTCTGGAGAAATAAAAGAACTAAAATGTAACCAAGTTGAAATAAAAGAAAAAGAAGATATTAATGAGGTGCAGCAAAAAATGGAGGTTCTTACTGCAAGTATAAATGAGACAGAAGACAGAATTAGTGATATAGAAGACCAAATGACAGAGAATAAAGAAAGTGAGCAAAAGAGAGACAGACAACTTCTGGATCATGAGGAGAGAATTCGAGAGATAAGTGATTCCATAAGACAAAACATTAGAATAATTGGGATCCCAGAAGAAGAAGAAGGGGGGAGGGCAGAAGGTATATTGGTGCAAATTATGGCAGAGAATTTCCCTAATTTGGAGAAGGAAACCAACATCAAAATCCAGGAGACACAGAGAACACCCCTCAAAATCAATAAAAATAGGTCAACATCTCATCATCTAGTAGTAAAACTTATAGGTCTCAGAGACAAAGAGAAAATCCTGAAAGCAGCTTGGGACAAGAGGTCTGTAATGTACAATGGTAGAAGTATTGGATTGGCAGCAGACCTTAGCCACCAAGATCTGGCAGGCCAGAAAGAACTGGCATGACATATTCAGAGCACTAAATGAGAAAAATATGCAGCCAAGAATACTATATCCAGCTAGGTTGTCATTGAAAATATAAGGTGAGATAAAATCTTCCGGGACAAACAAAAACTAAACGAGTTTGAAAACCCCAAACCAGCCCTACAGGAAATATTGAAAGGGGTCCTCTAAGCAAAGAGAAAACCTAAAAGTAGTAGATCAGAAAGGAACAGAGACAATATACAGTAACAGTCACTTTATGGGCAATATAATGGCACTAAATTCATATCTTTCAATAGTGACCCTGAATTAAATGGGCTAAATGCCTCTATCAAAAGACACAGGGTATCAGAATGGATAAAAAATAAGATCCATTGATATGCTGTCTGCAAGAAACTCATTTTAGACCCAAAGACACCTCCAGATTTAAAGTGAGGAGGTTGAAAACCATTTACTATTCTAATGGACATCAAAAAGAAAGCTGGGGTGGCAATCTGTATATCAGAAAAATTAGATTTGAAGCCAAAGATTCTAATAAGAGATGAGGAAGGAGAGTATATCATACTTAAAGGGTCTGTCCAACAAGAAGATCTAAAATTTTAAATATCTATGCCCCTAACATGGGAACAGCCAACTATATAAACCAATTAATAACAAAATCAAAGAAACACATCAACAATAAGACAATAATAGTAGGGGACTTTAACACCCCCCTCACTGAAATGGACAGATTATCTAAGCAAAAGATCAACAAGGAAATAAAGGCCTTAAATGACACACGGGACGAGATGGACATCACAGATATATTCAGAACATTCCATCCAAAGCAATGGAATACAAATTCTTCTCTGGTGCACATGGAACATTCTCAAGAATAGATCACATCAGGTCTCAGCCAGTATCAAAACACTGGGATCATTCCCTGCATAATTTCAGACCAGAGTGCTTTGAAACTAGAACTCAACCACAAGAGAAAAGTTGGAAAGAACCCAAATACATGGAGGCTAAAGAGCATCCTACTAAAGAATGAATGGGTCAACGAAGAAATTAAAGAAGAATTGAAAAAATTCATGGAAACAAATGAAAGTGAAAACACAGCTGTTCAAAATCTTTGGGATGCAGCAAAGGCAGTCTTAAGAAGAGAGTATATAACAATACAATCCTTTCTCAAGAATCAAGAAAGCTCTCAAATATACACTCTTACTGTACACCTAAAGAAGCTGGAGAAAGAACAACAAAGAAAGCCTAAACCCAGCAGGAGAAAAGAAATCATAAAGATCAGAGCAGAAATCAATGAAATAGAAACCAAAAGAACAGTATAACAAATCAATGAAACTAGAAGCTGGTTATTTGAAAGAATTAATAAGATTGATAAACCTCTGGCCAGACTTATCAAAAAGAAAAATAAAGGACCCAAATAAATAAAATCATGAATGAAATAGGAGAGATCACAACCAACACCAAAGAAATATAAACAATTCTAAGAATATATTAAGAGAAACTTTATACCAGCAAATTTGACAATCTGGAAGAAATGGATGTGCGTATTCCTAGAGACATACAAACTACTAACACTGAACCAGGAAGAAATAAAAACCTGAACAGACCCCTAACCAGTAAGGAGATTGAACCAGTCATCAAAAATCTCCCAACAAACAAGAGCCCAGGGCCAGAAAGCTTCCCAGGGGAATTCTACCACACATTTAAAGAAGAATTAATACCTATTCTCCTGAAACTGTTCTAAAAAAATAGAAGAGGAAGGAAAACATCCAAATTCATTTTATGAGGTCAGCATTACCTTGATCCCAAAACTAGACAAAGACCCCATCAAAATGGAGAATTACAGTCCAATATCCCTGACGAACATGGATGCAAAAATTCTCACCAACATACGAGCCAATAGTATCCAATAGTACATTAAAAGGATGATTCACCATGACCAAAACGAATTTATTCCTGGGCTGCAAGGGTGGTTTGACAACCACCAATCAATCCATGGAATTGCTGCCTTAACAGAAGAAAGAACAAGAACCATAGGATCTTCTCAATAGATGCAGAAAAAGCATTCGACAAAGTACAGCATCCTTTCTTGATCAAAACTCTTCAAAGTGTAGGGATAGAGGGTACATACCTCAATATCATCAAGGTCATCTATGAAAAATCCACAGCGAGTATCATCCTCACTGGAAAAAAAATGAGAATTTTAGCCCTAAGTCAGGAACATGGCAGGGATGTCCACTATCACTACTGCTATTCAACATAGTACTAGAAGTCCTACCCTCAGCAATCAGACAACAAAAAGAAATAAAAGGCATCTGAATCAGTGAAGAAGAAGTCAAACTCTTACTCTTTGCCGAAGATATGATACTTCATGTGGAAACCCCAAAAGACTCTACTCCAAAACTGCTAGAACTCATACAGGAATTCAGTAAAGTGTCAGGATATAAAATCAATGCACAGAAATCAGTTGCATTTCTATACACCAACAACAAGATAGATGAAAGAGAAATTAAGGAGTCAATCCCATTTACAACTGCACCCAAAATCATAAGATACCTAGGAATAAACCTAACCAAAGAGGCAAAGAATCTGTACTCAGAAAACTATAAAGTACTCATGAAAGAAATTGAGGAAGACACAAAGAAATGGAAAAACATTCCATGCTCATGGATTGGAAGAAAAAATAATGTGAAAATGTTTATGCTACCTAGCACAATCTACACATTTAATGCAATCCCTATCAAAATACCATCCACTTTTTTTTAAAGAAATGGAACAAATAATCCTAAAATTTACATGGAACCAGAAAAGAGGAATGTTGAAAAAGAAAGCCAAAGTTGGTGGCATCACAATTCCAGACTTCAAGATCTATTACAAAGCTGTCATCATCAAGACAGTATGGTACTGGCACAAAAACAGACACATAGATGAATGGAACAGAATAGAGAGCTCAGAAATAGACCCTCAACTCTATGGTCAACTAATCTTCGACAAAGCAAGAAAGAATGTCCAATGGAAAAAAAGACAGCCTCTTCAACAAATGGTGTTGGGAAAACTGGACAGCCACATGCAGAAGAATGAAATTGGATCATTGAGTCAAAATAGACTCAAAATGGATGAAGGACCTCAATGTGAGAAAGGGATCCATCAAAATCCTTGAGGAGAGCACAGGCAGCAACCTCTTCGACCTCAGCCACAGCAACTTCTTCCTATGAACACTGCCAAAGGCAAGGGAAGCAAGGACAAAAATGAACTATTGGGACTTCATCAAGATCAAAAGTTTTTGCACAGCAAAGGAAACAGTCAACAAAACCAAAAGACAACTGACAGAATGGGAGAAAATATTTGCAAATGACATATCAGATAAAGGGCTAGTATCCAAAATCTAGAAAGAACTTATCCAACTCAACACCCAAAGAACAAATAATCTAATCAAGAAATGGGCAGAGGACATGAACAGACATTTCTTCAAAGAAGACATCTAGATGGCCAACAGACACATGAAAAAGTGCTCCACATCACTCAGCATCAGGGAAATACAAATCAAGAGCACAATGAGATACCACCTCACACCAGTCGGAATGGCTAAAATCATCCAGTCAGGAAATGACAGATGCTGGCAAGGATGTGGAGAATGGGGAACCTCCTACACTGTTGGTGGGAATGCAAGCTGGTACAGCCACTCTGGAAAACAGCATGGAGTTTCCTCAGAAAGTTGAAAACAGAGTTACCCTATGACCCAGCAATCACACTCACAATCACACAAAGATACCCGAAGGGGCACTTGCACCCGAATGTTTATAGCAGCAATGTCCACAATAGCCAAACTATGGAAAGAACTTCGATGTCCATCAACAGATGAATGGATAAAGAAGATGTGGTATATATACACAATGGAATACTATGCAGCCATCAAAAGAAATGAAATCTTGCCATTTGCAATGACATGGATGGAACTAGAGAGTATTATGCTTAGCGAAATAAGTCAATCAGAGAAAGACAATTATATGATCTCACTGATATGAAGTTGAGAAACAAGACAGAGAATCATAGGGGAAGGGAGAGAAGAATGAAACAAGATGAAACCAGAGCGGTAGACAAACCATAAGAGACTCTTAATCTCAGGAAACAAACTGAGGTTTGCTGGAGGGGAGGGAAGGGCTGGAGTTACTGATTGATGGACATTGGGGAGGGTATGTGTTATGGTGAGAAAAATAATAATAAATTTAAAAAGAAAAGAGGAAAAAAAACAAAATGAGATGTCACATAAGCAGTTCCTCCATATCTGACATGCTTGTGTGTGCTCTCAAAGGAAAAATAAAGCAAATACATTATTTTGATGGAAAAACTACAGATTCCTCTAAAGAGGACTTAAAACATGCAGCTTAAACAAAATGTTAGAATAAATCATAGTGTTTGGTGTTTCTCCAGAAGGAAATAAAGATTACTTTTGGAGAGTGTTGGAGGGTCCTCCTTTTTGCATGTTGATTAGATCATAGCATGAATAGAAAAGTGCCCACACCTGGTTTCTAGTTAAATCACTCAGAGATTGGGAACCGAGACGGTGAGCTCTTTGGATGATGTTTAAGAATGTGCGTAGTGAGGACATCGTGCATAAAGTATTTCTGCCTCCTGAGAAAAAGCTTTCTGTTCCTCCTGATGGAGAGCTGTGTTGATCAAAGTGTGTTCTGTGGAAAGCCTAAATGAAACGTGATAGAGATTCTAAACCGCAGACTTCTCCGAGCCCGAGGGCCTGGAAGGGCCAGGTGGCTCTGGCGTGCCCACAGTGACAGTCACCGTGGGAGACGCAGGCCTCCTCCATCAGTCTGTCTTCCTGACTCCTTCCCCATCCAGCTCTTAGGTGCACTTCTCAATTTTCTGCGCACTTAAAGGACCCGATGTCAGGCTTGTGCTCAGAGGTGCTGTCCCTGTGAGCTCTGGATGAGGCCTTGTATCCTGGGCTTCTATTTTTTGGAAGAAAGAACAGCTCCGGTTCTGAGGTGTCCTTGTCCTGCTGTGCTGGCCTCAGAGCACAGGGCTCCTGACCTCCAGCTTGCTTCTGCCAAGCCATGTTGCTGAGCCCCTGGAGCGTTTGTTTCTTCAAGTGTGGAACAGGCGCAAACCTGCCTCCGCTGGCTCCCTCTGGCAAGGTCACCTGTGTGAAACCACTCTGTCCAGGGCCCAGTGTTACTATTCTAGAGCGTTCTGCTCAAGGCGTGGTCAGCAGACCTCAGCAGGGCCAGGAGCTGTCCTTGGTCCTGGAAGCAGGACAGACAAGATGCTTCTGCAGAAGGGAGCGTGGCTGGTTGGCCGCTGGAGTTTGCACTGTCACCTGGGGTTAGCCTTCTGGCCCCACTTCATCATGTCCCATCTTTACTCCCCTGCGTCCCCTGCCTGGAACGCCATCATCCGTTCATGTGCAGACAGCAGTCTTCTCTCAGCGGTATTAAAGGCTGTTCTCAGACACCAAGTTCTTGCATCACTTTTGTCCTTGTTATTTGTGTTCTAAACCTATGCCTTTGAATTCTTCAAGTATTTTGTAGATCACAATGCATCCTCCTTTAGAAACTGAGCTTATCTTTCTATCAGTCATAAGGACTGGCAGAATTCTGGATAACAAGGGACAAGGAGATGGCCATCGAACTCATTCCTACATGGAGGGCTCTGAGGGCAGACAAATTCGTCTTCTCTGTGCGTGGGACATGCAGGCACACACCCCACGATGACTGGGCAAGTGGCAAACGCAGGAAGAACAGCAGACCGGTGCCCGTGTGTATTCAAGAAGCACCCATCCTGGAGTTTGGATATCATAAACATTTGGAGAGGAGATAGTTTTTTCCTTTTCTTATTCAAATGGACTAAACCATAGTCGCCGTGGACAAGGGACTCATGGTTCTTCAAAGGCTGGATGGGATCGAGGCGAGTGAACGTGTTGGCGTGGGTCGTAGCAGTTGGAAGAGAAGGCTGAAGGCAGGGCGTGCAGCCAAGGAACGGTAGCTGGCATCAAACACATTCCTTAAAATCTGTGTGTTGGGGGGCGCCTGGGTGGTCAGTGGGTTAAGCCTCTGCCTTCGGCTCAGGTCATGATCTCAGGGTCCTGGGATCGAGCCCCGCATCGGGCTCTCTGCTCAGCAGGGAGCCTGCTTCCTCCTCTCTCTCTGCCTGTCTTTCTGCCTGCTTGTGATCTCTGTCTGTCAAATAAATAAATAAAATCTTAAAAAAAAAACTGTGTGTTGATCGATTCCCTCCTGCTTTCCCATTAATTCATATCTTGCTTTTAGAAGTGAAGTGTGATCTAACCAGAACTACCTGGTACCTCATATACAGGAGATAGGTTATCTGCCCCCCACCACCCCCCGCAAGCAGAGACTTAGCGACGACAGACTCGGATCGGGGTTTGCACTGTGCCTGCAGTGGGGGCTGTGGCTATGATGTGCCATGCGACCCGTGGCCTGAAACTCCCCTCATCTCACTCTGGACACTGAAGAAGAGTCTAGAAGCCTGGAAATTAGATTTCCCGAGTCTTTGCCGTTTGCTGCAGTGCTGTAAGCAGCGTCCCCCAGGTCAGAAGCTCTGTTTTTCTTCCAAAACATACATTTTTTAAACTTTTTGAACAGGGATGCTTACAATTTGTTCTTTCAGTGTCTGGATTATTTGTACACTAGTTTAGTTTCACAGTGGGATTGTGGAGATTTTATGCTTGGGTGCACAGGAAGGACTTAGGATTTCCAATTTTAATCTAAAGCCAGATAAGACGCAGTTTGGCAGCTACCGGACTGGCCAGACTTGGCTTGCTGAGAAATCTCTTTTTAATGGCCTAGTTCTTCACCCTGTAAATATATTCAGAATTAGATTCCAACACCCGCTCACATCTCTGCATCTTTTCTGATTTTGAGTTTTGGATGTTTGACCCTGCTGTCTCTCTCCTTGATTGTCAACACATCGACGAGTTATTTCAACCCTGGGGTCCAAGCAGGGAGGGAGGGAGGCTGCTCAGAGGGTCCCTCATGCTGTTTTCAGTAATGGGGGCTGGCTTGGTCTGGAGCACAGGCATGGTCATGACCAGGACGTTGCCAGGCAGGAGGGTCAGTACGTCCCACTGCAGCCAGTGATGCATCCTGGAGTCCCAGACAGGACTGGAGAAGGTGACCACTTAGATCACAGCCCAGGGCAGGTCAGAGATGGACACTCATGGGTCAGCACTGACCAAGGGGCAGGGAGAGAGAGGGCAGAGGAGGGGGAGAAAGAAAGGAAACGGTAAAGACGCTGGACTAGAACCGGCGAGCCATGATACAAAATCTCCAGGTGGTGGAGGCAGCTAGGGTAGGTCTCCAGGTGGGCCCCCATGATCAGGATTACAAAGCATCGCAGGGAATGTGTTTATATTCTGAGCAGGGTGGGTGCCTGGAGGTCTGGGACTCCTACTAGCAGCCCAGGTCTCCCCTCCTGGAGAGGGTGGGTCTGCATTGGGGCTGGTCCTCTAGTTGTATTGCCCTGGAGATAATACCCAGGTCTTAACTCAGCAGGGAGACACATAGCCACCCTATACCTGAACATCTGACCTACGGGAGGTTGGGCCACC
>NW_022632858.1:0-8498 GCF_010015895.1 Lontra canadensis
TATGTCTTCATTGGAGAAGTGTCTGTTCATATCTTCTGCCCACTTTTTGATATGATTACCTGTTTTGTGTGTGTTGAGTTTGAGGAGTTATTTATAGCTCCTGGATATCAATCTTTTGTCTGTACTGTCATTTGCAAATATCTTCTTCCATTCCGTGGGTTGCTTCTTTGTTTTCTTGACTGTTTCCTTTGCTGTGCAGAAGCTTTTGAACTTAATGAAGTCCCAAAAGTTTATTTTGGCTTTTGTTTCCATTGCCTTTGGAGACATATCTTGAAAGAAGTTGCTGTGACTGATATCGACGAGATTACTGCCTATATTCTCCTCTAGGATTCTGATGGATTCCTGTCTCACATTGAGGTCTTTCATCCATTTCGAGTTTATCTTTGTGTACAGTGTAAGAGAATGATCGAGTTTCATTCTTCTACATATAGCTGCCCAGTTTTCCCAGCACCATTTATTGAAGAGACTGTCTTTTTTCCACTGTATATTTTTTCCTGTTTTGTCGAAGATTAACTGACCATAGAGTTGAGGGTCCATATCTGGGCTCTCTAGTCTGTTCCACTGGTCTATGTGTCTGTTTTTATGCCAGTACCATGCTGTCTTGGTGATCACAGCTTTGTAGTGAAGCTTGAAATCAAGTAATGTGATGCCCCCAGTTTTATTTTTGTTTTTCAACATTTCCTTAGCGATTCTGGGTCTCTTCTGGTTCCATACAAATTTTTGGATTATTTGCTCCAGCTCTTTGAAGAATACCGGTGGAATTTTGATTGGAATGGCATTAAAAGTATAGATTGCTCTAGGCAGTATAGACATTTTAACAATGTTTATTCTTCTGATCCAAGAGCATGGAATGGTCTTCCATCTTTTTGTGTCTCCTTCAATTTCTTTCATGAGTGTTCTGTAGTTCCTCGAGTACAGATCGTTTACCTCTTTGGTTAGGTTGATTCCCAGGTATCATATGGTTCTTGGTGCTGTAGTAAATGGAATCGATTCTCTAATTTCCCTTTCTGTATTTTCATTGTTAGTGTATAAGAAAGCCACTGATTTCTGTACATTGACTTTGTATCCTGCCACGTTACTGAATTGCTGTATGAGTTCTAGTAGTTTGGGGGTGGAGTCTTTTGGGTTTTCCATATAAAGAATCATGTCATCTGCGAAGAGAGAGAGTTTGACTTCCTCATTGCCAATTTGGATACCTTTATTTCTCTTTGTTGTCTGATAGCTGTTGCTAGGACTTCTAATACTATGTTGAACAAGAGTGGTGAGAGTGGGCATCCTTGTCGTGTTCCTGATCTCAACTGAAGGCTGCAAGCTTTTTCCCACTGAGGATGATATTTGCTGTGGGTCTTTCCTAGATAGATTTGATGAAGTTCAGGAATGTTCCCTCTGTCCCTATACTTTGAAGCGTTTTAATCAGGAACAGATGCTGGATTTTGTCAAATGCTTTTTCTGCATCTATTGAGAGGACCATGTGGATCTTCTCTCTTCTCTTATTAATTTGTTCTATCACATTGATTGATTTGCGAATGTTGAACCATCCTTGTAGCCCAGGAATGAATCCCACCTGGTTATGGTTTAATGTGCTGTTGGATCCTGTTTGCTAGGATCTTGTTGAGAATCTTAGCATCCATATTCATCAGTGATATTGGTCTGAAATTCTCCTTTTTGGTAGGGTCTTTGCCTGGTTTGGGGATCAGGGTAATGCTGGCTTCATAGAAAGAGTCTGGAAGTTTTCCTTCTGCTTCAATTTTTTGAAACAGCTTCAGGAGAATAGGTGTTATTTCTTCTTTGAAAGTTTGGTAGAATTCCCCAGGGAATCCGTCAGGTCCTGGGCTCTTGTCTTTTGGGAGGTGTTTGATCACTGCTTCAATCTCGTTACTAGATATCGGTCTATTTAGGTTGTCGATTTCTTCCTGGTTCAATTTTGGGAGTTTACAGCTTTCCAGGAATGCATCCATTTCATCTAGGTTGCTTAGCTTATTGGCATATAGCTGTTGATAGTAACTTCTGATGACTGTTTCTACTTCCTTGGTGTTAGTTGTGATCTCTCCCTTTTCATTCATAATGTTATGAATTTGGGCTTTCTCTCTTTTCTTTTGGATTAGTGTGGCCAGTGGTTTATCGATCTTATTGATTCTTTCAAAAAACCAGCTTCTAGTTTCTTTGATACATTCTACTGTATCTCTGGTTTCTACCTCATTGATCTCAGCTCTAATCTTGATGATTTCCCTTCTTATGTGTGGAGTTGGTTTGATTTGTTGTTGCTTCTCCAGTTCTTTAAGGTGTAGAGACAGCTGGTGTGTTCTGGATTTTTCCATTTTTTTGAGGGAGGCTTGGATGGCTATGTATTTCCCCCTTAGGACCGCCTTTGCTGTATCCCATAGGTTTTGGACCGAAGTGTCTTCATTCTCATTGGTTTCCATGAATTGTTTCAGTTCTTCTTTGATCTCCTGGTTGATCCAAGCATTCTTAAGCCAGGTGGTCTTTAGCTTCCAGGTGTTTGAGTTCCTTCTGAACTTCTCCTTGTGATTGAGCTCCAGTTTCAAAGCATTGTGATCTGAGAATACGCAGGGAATAATCTCAGTCTTTTGGTATCGGTTGAGTCCTGATTTGTGACCCAGTATGTGGTCTATTCTGGGGAAGGTTCCATGTGCACTTGAGAAGAATGAGTATTCTGTTGTTTTAGGGTGGAATGTTCTGTATATATCTATGAGGTCCATCTGGTCCAATGTGTCATTCAATGCTCTTGTTTCTTTATTGATTTTCTGCTTCGATGATCTGTCTATTTCTGAGAGAGGCGTGTTAAGATCTCCTACTATTAATGTATTCATATCAATATTACTCTTTATCTTGATTAACAGTTTTCTTATGTAATTGGCTGCTCCCATATTGGGGGCATAGATATTTACAATTGTTAGATCATCTTGGTGGGTAGTCCCTTTAAGAATGATGTAGTGTCCTTCTGTATCTCTGACTACAGTCTTTAGTTTAAAATCTAACTGATCTGATATAAGAATCGCTACCCCAGCCTTCTTTTGAGGCCCATTGGCATGAAAGATGCTTCTCCATCCCTTCACTTTCAGTCTGGGTGTATCTTTAGTTTCAAAATGGGTCTCTTGTAGACAACATATGGATGGGTCCTGTCGTTTTATCCAACCTGCAACCCTGTGCCGTTTTATGGGCGCATTTAGGCCATTCACATTGGGAGTGCTTATTGATAGATACGTTTTTATTGACATCGTGTTACCTTTGAGGTCTTTCTTTCTGTAGATTGTCTCCATATTTCTGTTCAATGCTATTCTTAGGATTTTTCCTCTTTTATAGGACCCCCCTTAATATTTCCTACAGTGTTGGCTTGGTGGTTGCATAGTCTTTTAAGCCTTGCTGGTCTTGGAAACTCTTTATTTCTCCATCCGTTTTGAATGTCAGTCTTGCTGGATAAAGTATTCTTGGCTGCATGTTCTTCTCATTTAGTGCCCTGAATATATCTTTCCAGCCCTTTCTGGCTTGCCAAGTCTCTGTAGACAGGTCTGACGTTATTCTGATGGGCTTTCCTCTGTAAGTAAGGAGCTACTTTGTCCTAGCGGCTTTCAAGAGATTATACCTGCAATTATGATTCCTCAATTTTACTATCAGGTGCCTTGATGTTTTTCTGGAATCTATCATCTTGGGTGGAGACCTTTCGGCCTCTAGTGCATGAACGCTGGTTCCATTCGCGAGATTGGGAAAATTTTCCTGAAGAACTTGTTCCACTATATCTTCTAGACTTCTTTCTTTCTCCCCCCCTTCAGGGATTCCAATGATTCTGATGTTGGAACGTTTCATGGCGTCATTTATTTCCCTGATTCTGTTTTCATGGTTTCTAAGCTGTTTGTTCCAGGCTTCCTCTTGATCCTTTCTCTCTTATCTGTTTGTCCTCCAGATCACTAATTCTATCTTCTGTCTCAGTTACCCTAGCTTTGAGAGAATTTAGATTAGATTGGAACTCATTGAGAGCCCTGGTAGCTTTTAACTCTGCCCTAACATTGTGAACATCCTGTCTGGTCGCTTTCAGCTCGGTCCTAATCAATTCCGTTTGGTCATCCATGGCTTTCTCCAACCTAGCTATTGCCTGGATAATTGTTAGCCTGAATTCTCTTTCCGACATATTGTCTATGTTGATAGCTGGTAGCTCTGTTGCAGAAGGTCCATCCCCTGTATTTTTCTTCTGTTGGGCATTCCTCTTCCTAGTCATTTTGGTGAGAGATGACTGAACAGATGTGGCTGGTTGCATCGACTGTGGTGCATTCTGGGAGCACCCTGGAACACCTCTGAGCAATCAGGATTCCCCACCCAAATGAGAGAAAAAAGAAAGGAAAAAGAAAAAAAAAGAGAGAGAGAGGGAGAGACAGGAAAGAAAGGGAAGATGAAAGAGAAGGTTCACCCCAAATGGGACCCAAGGTAAGATTTATGAGGTATACGAGCAAAAACAGACAAACAAAAAGACTGATAAAAGTATATAACAAGAGAAAAAAATTATACATATGCAAATAAAGGAAGAACCTTGTGGAAAAGGACCCCAAGTGTAAGATTTATATACTATCAGGACAAACACAAAAATACAGAAACACTGGTGGAAGAAAAAGATGGGAGAGTGTTTATAAATTCTCACTGTGGGCGAGGAAGTTTGTTTTGATTCTTCCTGGTTGTATCTTGATATCTTTGTTAAAGAACTCAACTTTCCTATGCTAAAGAGGGATTAAAAATTGTTTTACCTATAGGGGTAGTATTGATTGGGGAAAGGGGATTACTTTGAAGTTTAACTCTATGTGAATATTAGAAAATAAAAATAAAAAGGGAATGAACTAGACGAAACTAAACTAAAATTAAAAAAAATTCAAAAAATAGAAATGCAAAAGAAAAACACGTATCAAAAAGTTCAGGTTAGAAGGTTATTATGGAATTTGATGTACTGGACAGCTCGCTGTGATGGTAAATAGGTAAAAAAATTATCTATATAAAAAAATGAGCCAGATTGTGGGTACAAATTAAAAATAAAAGTTGTCCTATGAAGTAGTGGTGGTGGTTCTCTTGTAGTCTTTTTTTTTTTTTTTCTTTCTTTCCTGGTTTGTTTTCTGGGGGAGGGGCCTGCCACGTGGGTTTTCAGTCAATGATGTTCCCTGAGTTAAGTCCTCCAGGCCCCCTCAAGGGGGTGGGCTCTGAGGAAACCGGTTTTTTCAGGCTTTTGTTCTCTGGAGGTTTTTATGTTTGTTCACCTTTTTTTTTTTTTTTTTTCTTCTCGCCTTGACCGCTTTTGATGGTTTTTGTAGGTTTAGAGGAAAAGCAAACTGCACCCTGACCTCCCTCTCAGAGAGAAGCCTCAGTCTGTTCTTCTGTGGGTGTTGCAGAGCCCATATAAATCCCCCCTTGGCCGCTGGCAGAGCAGGTTCTGAGTCGCGGTCCCTGGGGACGCAGGATCTTCTGCTTGTACCCAAAGCCATGGCAGCAGTGGCGGTTGTCTGGGCAGCTCCAGACCACCAGAGAGTTTCCAAGCAGAGATTGCACACTGAGATTTTCCCGCTGGCCCGGGCTGGGAGTACCTGGTCTTTCTGGGTCTAAGAGCGCATGGCTTGAGGGCACCTCTTTCAGGGGAGAGTCTGGGGTGTGCGTCTTAGGCTCTGAAACATTGGCGCGTGTCAAAGAGCGCTGGCTGGGCCTTTGTACCTCTCTCAGGGGAGGATGAGGGGCGCGCGCATCTCTTGCTCTGTAGCAGGGTTCACGCATTCTGCGGACAGGCGTGGCTCCCATTCCCTCACAGGGGCCAGAACCCAGGCAATCTCGGGCACGCTGGCAGCTCAGGGACCAAGACCTGGTTTCTCGCCGCACTCTCTCTGGCTTCATGGCAGGGGAGGCTGTCCTGGGACCCAGGACTTAAGCCCCTGTCCCTAGCCGCCCCGATTCCCACAATTTTCCCCATGCGATCTTTTGGTCTTTTGGAGTGCTTTCAACCAGTCTGCAAGTTAATGCTGGTCCCCAGACGCAGGGCACTCTCGCTCGTATTAGGGGTATTACTTTCCAACTGGTCACCTCTGGTGGCTCCCTCCCCCTTTTGTTTATCTTCCCATATCAGTCTGCCTTTCCCACTCTGCTTTACCTGCCCACTGGCGTCTTCTGCCTCTTTAGAGATCCAGATGTGTATAATTCAGATCTCAGGCTGATTTCATGGGTGATCGGAGCTCTTTGGTAGGTAATCAGCTCACTTTAGGGTACAGGTTGAAAAGGCGCCTCCTCCTACTTCCCCGCCATCTTGTCCCCCCTCGCAGAGTCTATTTCTAAAGTAACATTGTACGAAATACTTTGACAATTAAAGATGGTAAACAATTCTTAGGAATTGTAGCGTAGTGTTGCCTGCCTATTTATCTAACATAAAATATAATTAGGATGAGAAATATTTCTTTCTTGACTTTTAATGGGTGCTGGTTTAAATAACTCACATTTTATCCATTGGATCCACAAAATTTCCATAAGAAATATTGATTTCTAGCAATGGTTATAATCAATATGATGATATTGATAAATAAATTTCAACCATATGTACATGAATGTATTTACCTAGAGAAGAAAACACATGAAAACTGAATGTACTCATTGATGATGACTTAGTATTGTAGGTAGGAAGGAATATATAATACTTTATTTTTCATACTTAACAGAAATAGCTGCAGCTCTATTTGAAAGTGAAGTTCATTGATTCAATACCTCCTTTATGTAGAGTTCTCAGTTTTTTAAGGGCAGTAACGAAACTGTCCTTAATCCATAGTGTTTGTGGTGGTTATAAGGGTCCTGACGGTTTATGACATTCATCTTGTGCTCTTAACAATGAAGTCTGTTATAGCATCTCACTAGCACTTACAACTCTTTAACTCAGCCTTCTCATTGCCCCCTTCATATTTCTGTTCCTTAAAGTATGGGTGGCAGGATTTAATATGGGAGTGATGGCAAGGTCCATGATGGCAAAAAATGTATCCATTGATTTGGTGGGGAAAGGCCACACGTAGAGAAACATGCATGGAGCAAAAAACAAAACCACTACAGTGATTTTAGCTGACAGAGTGATGAATGCTTTGGATCATTCTTTTGAAGAATGTTGTCTGACAGTGATCAGTATAAAGATGTATGATATAATTAAGAAAAAGAAGGTGCTCATGGATATGAAGCCACTGTTGGCAGTAACCACGAATTCTAGTTTGTAAGTTTAGTAACCCTAGGGAAATCACAATAAAAGCTCCTCACATTATTAGAGCCACAGAAAGGTAAATTTATGACAAAAACAAACTGAGACACAGCATGAGTTGCCCAGTGATCCAAGCAGCTACTATCAAAAGCATGCACATTTTGGGATTCATAGTGGTTAGATAGTGGAGAGGCTTGCAAATTGCTGTGTACCTGTCATATGCCATGGCTATGAGCAATACCATCTCAACTCCTCCCATGACATGAATAAAGAACATTTGTATCATGCAGTTATGGAAGGAAATGATTTTGCAGCCACTGAAAAGATCAGAGATCATCCTAGGAACTGTGGTGGATGGAAGACCCAGGTTAATGAGTGAGTGATAGGTTGTGTAAATGAAAATACAAAATCACTGTTAACATAATGATGAGGTTTCCCAAGATAATTCCCACATAGAACAAAGAGAAGGAAAGAAAAAGGGAAACCTGCATTCGCAAGGATTGTGCAAGTCCCAGTAATACAAACTCAGTTACCACAGAACCATTTACGTGGTCCATTGAATCATAAGGAACAGAAGACTTTGAAGTGACCTGAAAGAAATGAAAGAAGGATCAGCTTTGAGGCACTAAAAACTATGTGTTAAATGTTGATAATTTAAATTGGTTACTGACGGATCTTTTATTTAATTGATAGAAAATTATTTACATAATAATGGGAACCCAGGGTATGGATTTGGTAGTATGACCAAAGCGGCACTCAGAGGCCATCTATTGCATTAAATTGCCCTTATTTATTCAAGCACATGGAGTAATCAGACAACTTAAGAAGTTAGAAGTGCATGTACAAATTAAACTCAAGGAATTTAGGTAAAAGAATATAACAAAATTTAAAAACAAAAATAGTACGTATTGACTCCTAGAAAATTGGAAGAGTGTACATAAAACAAAAAATAGACCTTTTAGAGGAGAACATAGGCAGTAACCTCTTCAATATCAGCCACAGCAACTTCTTTCAAGATATGTCTCCAAAGGCAAAGGAAACAAAAGCCAAAATAAACTTTTAGGACTTCATCAAAATCAAAAGCTTCTGCACAGCAAAGGAAACAGTCAAGAAAACAAAGAGGCAACCCACAGAATGGGAGAAGATATTTGCAAATGACAGTACAGACAAAAGGTTGATATCCAGGATCTATAAAGAACTCCTCAAACTCAACACACACAAAACAGGTAATCATATCAAAAAATGGGCAGAAGATATGAACAGACACTTCTCCAATGAAGACATA
>NW_022632859.1:0-8498 GCF_010015895.1 Lontra canadensis
TATGTCTTCATTGGAGAAGTGTCTGTTCATATCTTCTGCCCATTTTTTGATATGATTACCTGTTTTGTGTGTGTTGAGTTTGAGGAGTTCTTTATAGATCCTGGATATCAACCTTTTGTCTGTACTGTCATTTGCAAATATCTTCTCCCATTCTGTGGGTTGCCTCTTTGTTTTCTTGACTGTTTCCTTTGCTGTGCAGAAGCTTTTGATTTTGATGAAGTCCTAAAAGTTTATTTTGGCTTTTGTTTCCTTTGCCTTTGGAGACATATCTTGAAAGAAGTTGCTGTGGCTGATATTGAAGAGGTTACTGCCTATGTTCTCCTCTAAAAGGTCTATTTTTTGTTTTATGTACACTCTTCCAATTTTCTAGGAGTCAATACGTACTATTTTTGTTTTTAAATTTTGTTATATTCTTTTACCTAAATTCCTTGAGTTTAATTTGTACATGCACTTCTAACTTCTTAAGTTGTCTGATTACTCCATGTGCTTGAATAAATAAGGGCAATTTAATGCAATAGATGGCCTCTGAGTGCCGCTTTGGTCATACTACCAAATCCATACCCTGGGTTCCCATTATTATGTAAATAATTTTCTATCAATTAAATAAAAGATCCGTCAGTAACCAATTTAAATTATCAACATTTAACACATAGTTTTTAGTGCCTCAAAGCTGATCCTTCTTTCATTTCTTTCAGGTCACTTCAAAGTCTTCTGTTCCTTATGATTCAATGGACCACGTAAATGGTTCTGTGGTAACTGAGTTTGTATTACTGGGACTTGCACAATCCTTGCGAATGCAGGTTTCCCTTTTTCTTTCCTTCTCTTTGTTCTATGTGGGAATTATCTTGGGAAACCTCATCATTATGTTAACAGTGATTTTGTATTTTCATTTACACAACCTATCACTCACTCATTAACCTGGGTCTTCCATCCACCACAGTTCCTAGGATGATCTCTGATCTTTTCAGTGGCTGCAAAATCATTTCCTTCCATAACTGCATGATACAAATGTTCTTTATTCATGTCATGGGAGGAGTTGAGATGGTATTGCTCATAGCCATGGCATATGACAGGTACACAGCAATTTGCAAGCCTCTCCACTATCTAACCACTATGAATCCCAAAATGTGCATGCTTTTGATAGTAGCTGCTTGGATCACTGGGCAACTCATGCTGTGTCTCAGTTTGTTTTTGTCATAAATTTACCTTTCTGTGGCTCTAATAATGTGAGGAGCTTTTATTGTGATTTCCCTAGGGTTACTAAACTTACAAACTAGAATTCGTGGTTACTGCCAACAGTGGCTTCATATCCATGAGCACCTTCTTTTTCTTAATTATATCATACATCTTTATACTGATCACTGTCAGACAACATTCTTCAAAAGAATGATCCAAAGCATTCATCACTCTGTCAGCTAAAATCACTGTAGTGGTTTTGTTTTTTGCTCCATGCATGTTTCTCTACGTGTGGCCTTTCCCCACCAAATCAATGGATACATTTTTTGCCATCATGGACCTTGCCATCACTCCCATATTAAATCCTGCCACCCATACTTTAAGGAACAGAAATATGAAGGGGGCAATGAGAAGGCTGAGTTAAAGAGTTGTAAGTGCTAGTGAGATGCTATAACAGACTTCATTGTTAAGAGCACAAGATGAATGTCATAAACCGTCAGGACCCTTATAACCACCACAAACACTATGGATTAAGGACAGTTTCGTTACTGCCCTTAAAAAACTGAGAACTCTACATAAAGGAGGTATTGAATCAATGAACTTCACTTTCAAATAGAGCTGCAGCTATTTCTGTTAAGTATGAAAAATAAAGTATTATATATTCCTTCCTACCTACAATACTAAGTCATCATCAATGAGTACATTCAGTTTTCATGTGTTTTCTTCTCTAGGTAAATACATTCATGTACATATGGTTGAAATTTATTTATCAATATCATCATATTGATTATAACCA
Source organism: Lontra canadensis (assembly GCF_010015895.1). Lineage (NCBI taxonomy): Eukaryota > Metazoa > Chordata > Mammalia > Carnivora > Mustelidae > Lontra > Lontra canadensis. The sequence goes on from NW_022632859.1 coordinate 1,973, forward strand.
TTGCTAGAAATCAATATTTCTTATGGAAATTTTGTGGATCCAATGGATAAAATGTGAGTTATTTAAACCAGCACCCATTAAAAGTCAAGAAAGAAATATTTCTCATCCTAATTATATTTTATGTTAGATAAATAGGCAGGCAACACTACGCTACAATTCCTAAGAATTGTTTACCATCTTTAATTGTCAAAGTATTTCGTACAATGTTACTTTAGAAATAGACTCTGCGAGGGGGGACAAGATGGCGGGGAAGTAGGAGGAGGCGCCTTTTCAACCTGTACCCTAAAGTGAGCTGATTACCTACCAAAGAGCTCCGATCACCCATGAAATCAGCCTGAGATCTGAATTATACACATCTGGATCTCTAAAGAGGCAGAAGACGCCAGTGGGCAGGTAAAGCAGAGTGGGAAAGGCAGACTGATATGGGAAGATAAACAAAAGGGGGAGGGAGCCACCAGAGGTGACCAGTTGGAAAGTAATACCCCTAATACGAGCGAGAGTGCCCTGCGTCTGGGGACCAGCATTAACTTGCAGACTGGTTGAAAGCACTCCAAAAGACCAAAAGATCGCATGGGGAAAATTGTGGGAATCGGGGCGGCTAGGGACAGGGGCTTAAGTCCTGGGTCCCAGGACAGCCTCCCCTGCCATGAAGCCAGAGAGAGTGCGGCGAGAAACCAGGTCTTGGTCCCTGAGCTGCCAGCGTGCCCGAGATTGCCTGGGTTCTGGCCCCTGTGAGGGAATGGGAGCCACGCCTGTCCGCAGAATGCGTGAACCCTGCTACAGAGCAAGAGATGCGCGCGCCCCTCATCCTCCCCTGAGAGAGGTACAAAGGCCCAGCCAGCGCTCTTTGACACGCGCCAATGTTTCAGAGCCTAAGACGCACACCCCAGACTCTCCCCTGAAAGAGGTGCCCTCAAGCCATGCGCTCTTAGACCCAGAAAGACCAGGTACTCCCAGCCCGGGCCAGCGGGAAAATCTCAGTGTGCAATCTCTGCTTGGAAACTCTCTGGTGGTCTGGAGCTGCCCAGACAACCGCCACTGCTGCCATGGCTTTGGGTACAAGCAGAAGATCCTGCGTCCCCAGGGACCGCGACTCAGAACCTGCTCTGCCAGCGGCCAAGGGGGGATTTATATGGGCTCTGCAACACCCACAGAAGAACAGACTGAGGCTTCTCTCTGAGAGGGAGGTCAGGGTGCAGTTTGCTTTTCCTCTAAACCTACAAAAACCATCAAAAGCGGTCAAGGCGAGAAGAAAAAAAAAAAAAAAAAAGGTGAACAAACATAAAAACCTCCAGAGAACAAAAGCCTGAAAAAACCGGTTTCCTCAGAGCCCACCCCCTTGAGGGGGCCTGGAGGACTTAACTCAGGGAACATCATTGACTGAAAACCCACGTGGCAGGCCCCTCCCCCAGAAAACAAACCAGGAAAGAAAGAAAAAAAAAAAAAAAGACTACAAGAGAACCACCACCACTACTTCATAGGACAACTTTTATTTTTAATTTGTACCCACAATCTGGCTCATTTTTTTATATAGATAATTTTTTTACCTATTTACCATCACAGCGAGCTGTCCAGTACATCAAATTCCATAATAACCTTCTAACCTGAACTTTTTGATACGTGTTTTTCTTTTGCATTTCTATTTTTTGAATTTTTTTTAATTTTAGTTTAGTTTCGTCTAGTTCATTCCCTTTTTATTTTTATTTTCTAATATTCACATAGAGTTAAACTTCAAAGTAATCCCCTTTCCCCAATCAATACTACCCCTATAGGTAAAACAATTTTTAATCCCTCTTTAGCATAGGAAAGTTGAGTTCTTTAACAAAGATATCAAGATACAACCAGGAAGAATCAAAACAAACTTCCTCGCCCACAGTGAGAATTTATAAACACTCTCCCATCTTTTTCTTCCACCAGTGTTTCTGTATTTTTGTGTTTGTCCTGATAGTATATAAATCTTACACTTGGGGTCCTTTTCCACAAGGTTCTTCCTTTATTTGCATATGTATAATTTTTTTCTCTTGTTATATACTTTTATCAGTCTTTTTGTTTGTCTGTTTTTGCTCGTATACCTCATAAATCTTACCTTGGGTCCCATTTGGGGTGAACCTTCTCTTTCATCTTCCCTTTCTTTCCTGTCTCTCCCTCTCTCTCTCTTTTTTTTTCTTTTTCCTTTCTTTTTTCTCTCATTTGGGTGGGGAATCCTGATTGCTCAGAGGTGTTCCAGGGTGCTCCCAGAATGCACCACAGTCGATGCAACCAGCCACATCTGTTCAGTCATCTCTCACCAAAATGACTAGGAAGAGGAATGCCCAACAGAAGAAAAATACAGGGGATGGACCTTCTGCAACAGAGCTACCAGCTATCAACATAGACAATATGTCGGAAAGAGAATTCAGGCTAACAATTATCCAGGCAATAGCTAGGTTGGAGAAAGCCATGGATGACCAAACGGAATTGATTAGGACCGAGCTGAAAGCGACCAGACAGGATGTTCACAATGTTAGGGCAGAGTTAAAAGCTACCAGGGCTCTCAATGAGTTCCAATCTAATCTAAATTCTCTCAAAGCTAGGGTAACTGAGACAGAAGATAGAATTAGTGATCTGGAGGACAAACAGATAAGAGAGAAAGGATCAAGAGGAAGCCTGGAACAAACAGCTTAGAAACCATGAAAACAGAATCAGGGAAATAAATGACGCCATGAAACGTTCCAACATCAGAATCATTGGAATCCCTGAAGGGGGGGAGAAAGAAAGAAGTCTAGAAGATATAGTGGAACAAGTTCTTCAGGAAAATTTTCCCAATCTCGCGAATGGAACCAGCGTTCATGCACTAGAGGCCGAAAGGTCTCCACCCAAGATGATAGATTCCAGAAAAACATCAAGGCACCTGATAGTAAAATTGAGGAATCATAATTGCAGGTATAATCTCTTGAAAGCCGCTAGGACAAAGTAGCTCCTTACTTACAGAGGAAAGCCCATCAGAATAACGTCAGACCTGTCTACAGAGACTTGGCAAGCCAGAAAGGGCTGGAAAGATATATTCAGGGCACTAAATGAGAAGAACATGCAGCCAAGAATACTTTATCCAGCAAGACTGACATTCAAAACGGATGGAGAAATAAAGAGTTTCCAAGACCAGCAAGGCTTAAAAGACTATGCAACCACCAAGCCAACACTGTAGGAAATATTAAGGGGGGTCCTATAAAAGAGGAAAAATCCTAAGAATAGCATTGAACAGAAATATGGAGACAATCTACAGAAAGAAAGACCTCAAAGGTAACACGATGTCAATAAAAACGTATCTATCAATAAGCACTCCCAATGTGAATGGCCTAAATGCGCCCATAAAACGGCACAGGGTTGCAGGTTGGATAAAACGACAGGACCCATCCATATGTTGTCTACAAGAGACCCATTTTGAAACTAAAGATACACCCAGACTGAAAGTGAAGGGATGGAGAAGCATCTTTCATGCCAATGGGCCTCAAAAGAAGGCTGGGGTAGCGATTCTTATATCAGATCAGTTAGATTTTAAACTAAAGACTGTAGTCAGAGATACAGAAGGACACTACATCATTCTTAAAGGGACTACCCACCAAGATGATCTAACAATTGTAAATATCTATGCCCCCAATATGGGAGCAGCCAATTACATAAGAAAACTGTTAATCAAGATAAAGAGTAATATTGATATGAATACATTAATAGTAGGAGATCTTAACACGCCTCTCTCAGAAATAGACAGATCATCGAAGCAGAAAATCAATAAAGAAACAAGAGCATTGAATGACACATTGGACCAGATGGACCTCATAGATATATACAGAACATTCCACCCTAAAACAACAGAATACTCATTCTTCTCAAGTGCACATGGAACCTTCCCCAGAATAGACCACATACTGGGTCACAAATCAGGACTCAACCGATACCAAAAGACTGAGATTATTCCCTGCGTATTCTCAGATCACAATGCTTTGAAACTGGAGCTCAATCACAAGGAGAAGTTCAGAAGGAACTCAAACACCTGGAAGCTAAAGACCACCTGGCTTAAGAATGCTTGGATCAACCAGGAGATCAAAGAAGAACTGAAACAATTCATGGAAACCAATGAGAATGAAGACACTTCGGTCCAAAACCTATGGGATACAGCAAAGGCGGTCCTAAGGGGGAAATACATAGCCATCCAAGCCTCCCTCAAAAAAATGGAAAAATCCAGAACACACCAGCTGTCTCTACACCTTAAAGAACTGGAGAAGCAACAACAAATCAAACCAACTCCACACATAAGAAGGGAAATCATCAAGATTAGAGCTGAGATCAATGAGGTAGAAACCAGAGATACAGTAGAATGTATCAAAGAAACTAGAAGCTGGTTTTTTGAAAGAATCAATAAGATCGATAAACCACTGGCCACACTAATCCAAAAGAAAAGAGAGAAAGCCCAAATTCATAACATTATGAATGAAAAGGGAGAGATCACAACTAACACCAAGGAAGTAGAAACAGTCATCAGAAGTTACTATCAACAGCTATATGCCAATAAGCTAAGCAACCTAGATGAAATGGATGCATTCCTGGAAAGCTGTAAACTCCCAAAATTGAACCAGGAAGAAATCGACAACCTAAATAGACCGATATCTAGTAACGAGATTGAAGCAGTGATCAAACACCTCCCAAAAGACAAGAGCCCAGGACCTGACGGATTCCCTGGGGAATTCTACCAAACTTTCAAAGAAGAAATAACACCTATTCTCCTGAAGCTGTTTCAAAAAATTGAAGCAGAAGGAAAACTTCCAGACTCTTTCTATGAAGCCAGCATTACCCTGATCCCCAAACCAGGCAAAGACCCTACCAAAAAGGAGAATTTCAGACCAATATCACTGATGAATATGGATGCTAAGATTCTCAACAAGATCCTAGCAAACAGGATCCAACAGCACATTAAACCATAACCAGGTGGGATTCATTCCTGGGCTACAAGGATGGTTCAACATTCGCAAATCAATCAATGTGATAGAACAAATTAATAAGAGAAGAGAGAAGATCCACATGGTCCTCTCAATAGATGCAGAAAAAGCATTTGACAAAATCCAGCATCTGTTCCTGATTAAAACGCTTCAAAGTATAGGGACAGAGGGAACATTCCTGAACTTCATCAAATCTATCTAGGAAAGACCCACAGCAAATATCATCCTCAGTGGGAAAAAGCTTGCAGCCTTCAGTTGAGATCAGGAACACGACAAGGATGCCCACTCTCACCACTCTTGTTCAACATAGTATTAGAAGTCCTAGCAACAGCTATCAGACAACAAAGAGAAATAAAGGTATCCAAATTGGCAATGAGGAAGTCAAACTCTCTCTCTTCGCAGATGACATGATTCTTTATATGGAAAACCCAAAAGACTCCACCCCCAAACTACTAGAACTCATACAGCAATTCAGTAACGTGGCAGGATACAAAGTCAATGTACAGAAATCAGTGGCTTTCTTATACACTAACAATGAAAATACAGAAAGGGAAATTAGAGAATCGATTCCATTTACTACAGCACCAAGAACCATATGATACCTGGGAATCAACCTAACCAAAGAGGTAAACGATCTGTACTCGAGGAACTACAGAACACTCATGAAAGAAATTGAAGGAGACACAAAAAGATGGAAGACCATTCCATGCTCTTGGATCAGAAGAATAAACATTGTTAAAATGTCTATACTGCCTAGAGCAATCTATACTTTTAATGCCATTCCAATCAAAATTCCACCGGTATTCTTCAAAGAGCTGGAGCAAATAATCCAAAAATTTGTATGGAACCAGAAGAGACCCAGAATCGCTAAGGAAATGTTGAAAAACAAAAATAAAACTGGGGGCATCACATTACTTGATTTCAAGCTTCACTACAAAGCTGTGATCACCAAGACAGCATGGTACTGGCATAAAAACAGACACATAGACCAGTGGAACAGACTAGAGAGCCCAGATATGGACCCTCAACTCTATGGTCAGTTAATCTTCGACAAAACAGGAAAAAATATACAGTGGAAAAAAGACAGTCTCTTCAATAAATGGTGCTGGGAAAACTGGGCAGCTATATGTAGAAGAATGAAACTCGATCATTCTCTTACACTGTACACAAAGATAAACTCGAAATGGATGAAAGACCTCAATGTGAGACAGGAATCCATCAGAATCCTAGAGGAGAATATAGGCAGTAATCTCGTCGATATCAGTCACAGCAACTTCTTTCAAGATATGTCTCCAAAGGCAATGGAAACAAAAGCCAAAATAAACTTTTGGGACTTCATTAAGTTCAAAAGCTTCTGCACAGCAAAGGAAACAGTCAAGAAAACAAAGAAGCAACCCACGGAATGGAAGAAGATATTTGCAAATGACAGTACAGACAAAAGATTGATATCCAGGAGCTATAAATAACTCCTCAAACTCAACACACACAAAACAGGTAATCATATCAAAAAGTGGGCAGAAGATATGAACAGACACTTCTCCAATGAAGACATA
>NW_022632860.1:0-8498 GCF_010015895.1 Lontra canadensis
TATGTCTTCATTGGAGAAGTGTCTGTTCATATCTTCTGCCCATTTTTTGATATGATTACCTGTTTTGTGTGTGTTGAGTTTGAGGAGTTCTTTATAGATCCTGGATATCAACCTTTTGTCTGTACTGTCATTTGCAAATATCTTCTCCCATTCTGTGGGTTGCCTCTTTGTTTTCTTGACTGTTTCCTTTGCTGTGCAGAAGCTTTTGATTTTGATGAAGTCCTAAAAGTTTATTTTGGCTTTTGTTTCCTTTGCCTTTGGAGACATATCTTGAAAGAAGTTGCTGTGGCTGATATTGAAGAGGTTACTGCCTATGTTCTCCTCTAAAAGGTCTATTTTTTGTTTTATGTACACTCTTCCAATTTTCTAGGAGTCAATACGTACTATTTTTGTTTTTAAATTTTGTTATATTCTTTTACCTAAATTCCTTGAGTTTAATTTGTACATGCACTTCTAACTTCTTAAGTTGTCTGATTACTCCATGTGCTTGAATAAATAAGGGCAATTTAATGCAATAGATGGCCTCTGAGTGCCGCTTTGGTCATACTACCAAATCCATACCCTGGGTTCCCATTATTATGTAAATAATTTTCTATCAATTAAATAAAAGATCCGTCAGTAACCAATTTAAATTATCAACATTTAACACATAGTTTTTAGTGCCTCAAAGCTGATCCTTCTTTCATTTCTTTCAGGTCACTTCAAAGTCTTCTGTTCCTTATGATTCAATGGACCACGTAAATGGTTCTGTGGTAACTGAGTTTGTATTACTGGGACTTGCACAATCCTTGCGAATGCAGGTTTCCCTTTTTCTTTCCTTCTCTTTGTTCTATGTGGGAATTATCTTGGGAAACCTCATCATTATGTTAACAGTGATTTTGTATTTTCATTTACACAACCTATCACTCACTCATTAACCTGGGTCTTCCATCCACCACAGTTCCTAGGATGATCTCTGATCTTTTCAGTGGCTGCAAAATCATTTCCTTCCATAACTGCATGATACAAATGTTCTTTATTCATGTCATGGGAGGAGTTGAGATGGTATTGCTCATAGCCATGGCATATGACAGGTACACAGCAATTTGCAAGCCTCTCCACTATCTAACCACTATGAATCCCAAAATGTGCATGCTTTTGATAGTAGCTGCTTGGATCACTGGGCAACTCATGCTGTGTCTCAGTTTGTTTTTGTCATAAATTTACCTTTCTGTGGCTCTAATAATGTGAGGAGCTTTTATTGTGATTTCCCTAGGGTTACTAAACTTACAAACTAGAATTCGTGGTTACTGCCAACAGTGGCTTCATATCCATGAGCACCTTCTTTTTCTTAATTATATCATACATCTTTATACTGATCACTGTCAGACAACATTCTTCAAAAGAATGATCCAAAGCATTCATCACTCTGTCAGCTAAAATCACTGTAGTGGTTTTGTTTTTTGCTCCATGCATGTTTCTCTACGTGTGGCCTTTCCCCACCAAATCAATGGATACATTTTTTGCCATCATGGACCTTGCCATCACTCCCATATTAAATCCTGCCACCCATACTTTAAGGAACAGAAATATGAAGGGGGCAATGAGAAGGCTGAGTTAAAGAGTTGTAAGTGCTAGTGAGATGCTATAACAGACTTCATTGTTAAGAGCACAAGATGAATGTCATAAACCGTCAGGACCCTTATAACCACCACAAACACTATGGATTAAGGACAGTTTCGTTACTGCCCTTAAAAAACTGAGAACTCTACATAAAGGAGGTATTGAATCAATGAACTTCACTTTCAAATAGAGCTGCAGCTATTTCTGTTAAGTATGAAAAATAAAGTATTATATATTCCTTCCTACCTACAATACTAAGTCATCATCAATGAGTACATTCAGTTTTCATGTGTTTTCTTCTCTAGGTAAATACATTCATGTACATATGGTTGAAATTTATTTATCAATATCATCATATTGATTATAACCATTGCTAGAAATCAATATTTCTTATGGAAATTTTGTGGATCCAATGGATAAAATGTGAGTTATTTAAACCAGCACCCATTAAAAGTCAAGAAAGAAATATTTCTCATCCTAATTATATTTTATGTTAGATAAATAGGCAGGCAACACTACGCTACAATTCCTAAGAATTGTTTACCATCTTTAATTGTCAAAGTATTTCGTACAATGTTACTTTAGAAATAGACTCTGCGAGGGGGGACAAGATGGCGGGGAAGTAGGAGGAGGCGCCTTTTCAACCTGTACCCTAAAGTGAGCTGATTACCTACCAAAGAGCTCCGATCACCCATGAAATCAGCCTGAGATCTGAATTATACACATCTGGATCTCTAAAGAGGCAGAAGACGCCAGTGGGCAGGTAAAGCAGAGTGGGAAAGGCAGACTGATATGGGAAGATAAACAAAAGGGGGAGGGAGCCACCAGAGGTGACCAGTTGGAAAGTAATACCCCTAATACGAGCGAGAGTGCCCTGCGTCTGGGGACCAGCATTAACTTGCAGACTGGTTGAAAGCACTCCAAAAGACCAAAAGATCGCATGGGGAAAATTGTGGGAATCGGGGCGGCTAGGGACAGGGGCTTAAGTCCTGGGTCCCAGGACAGCCTCCCCTGCCATGAAGCCAGAGAGAGTGCGGCGAGAAACCAGGTCTTGGTCCCTGAGCTGCCAGCGTGCCCGAGATTGCCTGGGTTCTGGCCCCTGTGAGGGAATGGGAGCCACGCCTGTCCGCAGAATGCGTGAACCCTGCTACAGAGCAAGAGATGCGCGCGCCCCTCATCCTCCCCTGAGAGAGGTACAAAGGCCCAGCCAGCGCTCTTTGACACGCGCCAATGTTTCAGAGCCTAAGACGCACACCCCAGACTCTCCCCTGAAAGAGGTGCCCTCAAGCCATGCGCTCTTAGACCCAGAAAGACCAGGTACTCCCAGCCCGGGCCAGCGGGAAAATCTCAGTGTGCAATCTCTGCTTGGAAACTCTCTGGTGGTCTGGAGCTGCCCAGACAACCGCCACTGCTGCCATGGCTTTGGGTACAAGCAGAAGATCCTGCGTCCCCAGGGACCGCGACTCAGAACCTGCTCTGCCAGCGGCCAAGGGGGGATTTATATGGGCTCTGCAACACCCACAGAAGAACAGACTGAGGCTTCTCTCTGAGAGGGAGGTCAGGGTGCAGTTTGCTTTTCCTCTAAACCTACAAAAACCATCAAAAGCGGTCAAGGCGAGAAGAAAAAAAAAAAAAAAAAAGGTGAACAAACATAAAAACCTCCAGAGAACAAAAGCCTGAAAAAACCGGTTTCCTCAGAGCCCACCCCCTTGAGGGGGCCTGGAGGACTTAACTCAGGGAACATCATTGACTGAAAACCCACGTGGCAGGCCCCTCCCCCAGAAAACAAACCAGGAAAGAAAGAAAAAAAAAAAAAAAGACTACAAGAGAACCACCACCACTACTTCATAGGACAACTTTTATTTTTAATTTGTACCCACAATCTGGCTCATTTTTTTATATAGATAATTTTTTTACCTATTTACCATCACAGCGAGCTGTCCAGTACATCAAATTCCATAATAACCTTCTAACCTGAACTTTTTGATACGTGTTTTTCTTTTGCATTTCTATTTTTTGAATTTTTTTTAATTTTAGTTTAGTTTCGTCTAGTTCATTCCCTTTTTATTTTTATTTTCTAATATTCACATAGAGTTAAACTTCAAAGTAATCCCCTTTCCCCAATCAATACTACCCCTATAGGTAAAACAATTTTTAATCCCTCTTTAGCATAGGAAAGTTGAGTTCTTTAACAAAGATATCAAGATACAACCAGGAAGAATCAAAACAAACTTCCTCGCCCACAGTGAGAATTTATAAACACTCTCCCATCTTTTTCTTCCACCAGTGTTTCTGTATTTTTGTGTTTGTCCTGATAGTATATAAATCTTACACTTGGGGTCCTTTTCCACAAGGTTCTTCCTTTATTTGCATATGTATAATTTTTTTCTCTTGTTATATACTTTTATCAGTCTTTTTGTTTGTCTGTTTTTGCTCGTATACCTCATAAATCTTACCTTGGGTCCCATTTGGGGTGAACCTTCTCTTTCATCTTCCCTTTCTTTCCTGTCTCTCCCTCTCTCTCTCTTTTTTTTTCTTTTTCCTTTCTTTTTTCTCTCATTTGGGTGGGGAATCCTGATTGCTCAGAGGTGTTCCAGGGTGCTCCCAGAATGCACCACAGTCGATGCAACCAGCCACATCTGTTCAGTCATCTCTCACCAAAATGACTAGGAAGAGGAATGCCCAACAGAAGAAAAATACAGGGGATGGACCTTCTGCAACAGAGCTACCAGCTATCAACATAGACAATATGTCGGAAAGAGAATTCAGGCTAACAATTATCCAGGCAATAGCTAGGTTGGAGAAAGCCATGGATGACCAAACGGAATTGATTAGGACCGAGCTGAAAGCGACCAGACAGGATGTTCACAATGTTAGGGCAGAGTTAAAAGCTACCAGGGCTCTCAATGAGTTCCAATCTAATCTAAATTCTCTCAAAGCTAGGGTAACTGAGACAGAAGATAGAATTAGTGATCTGGAGGACAAACAGATAAGAGAGAAAGGATCAAGAGGAAGCCTGGAACAAACAGCTTAGAAACCATGAAAACAGAATCAGGGAAATAAATGACGCCATGAAACGTTCCAACATCAGAATCATTGGAATCCCTGAAGGGGGGGAGAAAGAAAGAAGTCTAGAAGATATAGTGGAACAAGTTCTTCAGGAAAATTTTCCCAATCTCGCGAATGGAACCAGCGTTCATGCACTAGAGGCCGAAAGGTCTCCACCCAAGATGATAGATTCCAGAAAAACATCAAGGCACCTGATAGTAAAATTGAGGAATCATAATTGCAGGTATAATCTCTTGAAAGCCGCTAGGACAAAGTAGCTCCTTACTTACAGAGGAAAGCCCATCAGAATAACGTCAGACCTGTCTACAGAGACTTGGCAAGCCAGAAAGGGCTGGAAAGATATATTCAGGGCACTAAATGAGAAGAACATGCAGCCAAGAATACTTTATCCAGCAAGACTGACATTCAAAACGGATGGAGAAATAAAGAGTTTCCAAGACCAGCAAGGCTTAAAAGACTATGCAACCACCAAGCCAACACTGTAGGAAATATTAAGGGGGGTCCTATAAAAGAGGAAAAATCCTAAGAATAGCATTGAACAGAAATATGGAGACAATCTACAGAAAGAAAGACCTCAAAGGTAACACGATGTCAATAAAAACGTATCTATCAATAAGCACTCCCAATGTGAATGGCCTAAATGCGCCCATAAAACGGCACAGGGTTGCAGGTTGGATAAAACGACAGGACCCATCCATATGTTGTCTACAAGAGACCCATTTTGAAACTAAAGATACACCCAGACTGAAAGTGAAGGGATGGAGAAGCATCTTTCATGCCAATGGGCCTCAAAAGAAGGCTGGGGTAGCGATTCTTATATCAGATCAGTTAGATTTTAAACTAAAGACTGTAGTCAGAGATACAGAAGGACACTACATCATTCTTAAAGGGACTACCCACCAAGATGATCTAACAATTGTAAATATCTATGCCCCCAATATGGGAGCAGCCAATTACATAAGAAAACTGTTAATCAAGATAAAGAGTAATATTGATATGAATACATTAATAGTAGGAGATCTTAACACGCCTCTCTCAGAAATAGACAGATCATCGAAGCAGAAAATCAATAAAGAAACAAGAGCATTGAATGACACATTGGACCAGATGGACCTCATAGATATATACAGAACATTCCACCCTAAAACAACAGAATACTCATTCTTCTCAAGTGCACATGGAACCTTCCCCAGAATAGACCACATACTGGGTCACAAATCAGGACTCAACCGATACCAAAAGACTGAGATTATTCCCTGCGTATTCTCAGATCACAATGCTTTGAAACTGGAGCTCAATCACAAGGAGAAGTTCAGAAGGAACTCAAACACCTGGAAGCTAAAGACCACCTGGCTTAAGAATGCTTGGATCAACCAGGAGATCAAAGAAGAACTGAAACAATTCATGGAAACCAATGAGAATGAAGACACTTCGGTCCAAAACCTATGGGATACAGCAAAGGCGGTCCTAAGGGGGAAATACATAGCCATCCAAGCCTCCCTCAAAAAAATGGAAAAATCCAGAACACACCAGCTGTCTCTACACCTTAAAGAACTGGAGAAGCAACAACAAATCAAACCAACTCCACACATAAGAAGGGAAATCATCAAGATTAGAGCTGAGATCAATGAGGTAGAAACCAGAGATACAGTAGAATGTATCAAAGAAACTAGAAGCTGGTTTTTTGAAAGAATCAATAAGATCGATAAACCACTGGCCACACTAATCCAAAAGAAAAGAGAGAAAGCCCAAATTCATAACATTATGAATGAAAAGGGAGAGATCACAACTAACACCAAGGAAGTAGAAACAGTCATCAGAAGTTACTATCAACAGCTATATGCCAATAAGCTAAGCAACCTAGATGAAATGGATGCATTCCTGGAAAGCTGTAAACTCCCAAAATTGAACCAGGAAGAAATCGACAACCTAAATAGACCGATATCTAGTAACGAGATTGAAGCAGTGATCAAACACCTCCCAAAAGACAAGAGCCCAGGACCTGACGGATTCCCTGGGGAATTCTACCAAACTTTCAAAGAAGAAATAACACCTATTCTCCTGAAGCTGTTTCAAAAAATTGAAGCAGAAGGAAAACTTCCAGACTCTTTCTATGAAGCCAGCATTACCCTGATCCCCAAACCAGGCAAAGACCCTACCAAAAAGGAGAATTTCAGACCAATATCACTGATGAATATGGATGCTAAGATTCTCAACAAGATCCTAGCAAACAGGATCCAACAGCACATTAAACCATAACCAGGTGGGATTCATTCCTGGGCTACAAGGATGGTTCAACATTCGCAAATCAATCAATGTGATAGAACAAATTAATAAGAGAAGAGAGAAGATCCACATGGTCCTCTCAATAGATGCAGAAAAAGCATTTGACAAAATCCAGCATCTGTTCCTGATTAAAACGCTTCAAAGTATAGGGACAGAGGGAACATTCCTGAACTTCATCAAATCTATCTAGGAAAGACCCACAGCAAATATCATCCTCAGTGGGAAAAAGCTTGCAGCCTTCAGTTGAGATCAGGAACACGACAAGGATGCCCACTCTCACCACTCTTGTTCAACATAGTATTAGAAGTCCTAGCAACAGCTATCAGACAACAAAGAGAAATAAAGGTATCCAAATTGGCAATGAGGAAGTCAAACTCTCTCTCTTCGCAGATGACATGATTCTTTATATGGAAAACCCAAAAGACTCCACCCCCAAACTACTAGAACTCATACAGCAATTCAGTAACGTGGCAGGATACAAAGTCAATGTACAGAAATCAGTGGCTTTCTTATACACTAACAATGAAAATACAGAAAGGGAAATTAGAGAATCGATTCCATTTACTACAGCACCAAGAACCATATGATACCTGGGAATCAACCTAACCAAAGAGGTAAACGATCTGTACTCGAGGAACTACAGAACACTCATGAAAGAAATTGAAGGAGACACAAAAAGATGGAAGACCATTCCATGCTCTTGGATCAGAAGAATAAACATTGTTAAAATGTCTATACTGCCTAGAGCAATCTATACTTTTAATGCCATTCCAATCAAAATTCCACCGGTATTCTTCAAAGAGCTGGAGCAAATAATCCAAAAATTTGTATGGAACCAGAAGAGACCCAGAATCGCTAAGGAAATGTTGAAAAACAAAAATAAAACTGGGGGCATCACATTACTTGATTTCAAGCTTCACTACAAAGCTGTGATCACCAAGACAGCATGGTACTGGCATAAAAACAGACACATAGACCAGTGGAACAGACTAGAGAGCCCAGATATGGACCCTCAACTCTATGGTCAGTTAATCTTCGACAAAACAGGAAAAAATATACAGTGGAAAAAAGACAGTCTCTTCAATAAATGGTGCTGGGAAAACTGGGCAGCTATATGTAGAAGAATGAAACTCGATCATTCTCTTACACTGTACACAAAGATAAACTCGAAATGGATGAAAGACCTCAATGTGAGACAGGAATCCATCAGAATCCTAGAGGAGAATATAGGCAGTAATCTCGTCGATATCAGTCACAGCAACTTCTTTCAAGATATGTCTCCAAAGGCAATGGAAACAAAAGCCAAAATAAACTTTTGGGACTTCATTAAGTTCAAAAGCTTCTGCACAGCAAAGGAAACAGTCAAGAAAACAAAGAAGCAACCCACGGAATGGAAGAAGATATTTGCAAATGACAGTACAGACAAAAGATTGATATCCAGGAGCTATAAATAACTCCTCAAACTCAACACACACAAAACAGGTAATCATATCAAAAAGTGGGCAGAAGATATGAACAGACACTTCTCCAATGAAGACATA
>NW_022632861.1:0-8498 GCF_010015895.1 Lontra canadensis
TATGTCTTCATTGGAGAAGTGTCTGTTCATATCTTCTGCCCACTTTTTGATATGATTACCTGTTTTGTGTGTGTTGAGTTTGAGGAGTTATTTATAGCTCCTGGATATCAATCTTTTGTCTGTACTGTCATTTGCAAATATCTTCTTCCATTCCGTGGGTTGCTTCTTTGTTTTCTTGACTGTTTCCTTTGCTGTGCAGAAGCTTTTGAACTTAATGAAGTCCCAAAAGTTTATTTTGGCTTTTGTTTCCATTGCCTTTGGAGACATATCTTGAAAGAAGTTGCTGTGACTGATATCGACGAGATTACTGCCTATATTCTCCTCTAGGATTCTGATGGATTCCTGTCTCACATTGAGGTCTTTCATCCATTTCGAGTTTATCTTTGTGTACAGTGTAAGAGAATGATCGAGTTTCATTCTTCTACATATAGCTGCCCAGTTTTCCCAGCACCATTTATTGAAGAGACTGTCTTTTTTCCACTGTATATTTTTTCCTGTTTTGTCGAAGATTAACTGACCATAGAGTTGAGGGTCCATATCTGGGCTCTCTAGTCTGTTCCACTGGTCTATGTGTCTGTTTTTATGCCAGTACCATGCTGTCTTGGTGATCACAGCTTTGTAGTGAAGCTTGAAATCAAGTAATGTGATGCCCCCAGTTTTATTTTTGTTTTTCAACATTTCCTTAGCGATTCTGGGTCTCTTCTGGTTCCATACAAATTTTTGGATTATTTGCTCCAGCTCTTTGAAGAATACCGGTGGAATTTTGATTGGAATGGCATTAAAAGTATAGATTGCTCTAGGCAGTATAGACATTTTAACAATGTTTATTCTTCTGATCCAAGAGCATGGAATGGTCTTCCATCTTTTTGTGTCTCCTTCAATTTCTTTCATGAGTGTTCTGTAGTTCCTCGAGTACAGATCGTTTACCTCTTTGGTTAGGTTGATTCCCAGGTATCATATGGTTCTTGGTGCTGTAGTAAATGGAATCGATTCTCTAATTTCCCTTTCTGTATTTTCATTGTTAGTGTATAAGAAAGCCACTGATTTCTGTACATTGACTTTGTATCCTGCCACGTTACTGAATTGCTGTATGAGTTCTAGTAGTTTGGGGGTGGAGTCTTTTGGGTTTTCCATATAAAGAATCATGTCATCTGCGAAGAGAGAGAGTTTGACTTCCTCATTGCCAATTTGGATACCTTTATTTCTCTTTGTTGTCTGATAGCTGTTGCTAGGACTTCTAATACTATGTTGAACAAGAGTGGTGAGAGTGGGCATCCTTGTCGTGTTCCTGATCTCAACTGAAGGCTGCAAGCTTTTTCCCACTGAGGATGATATTTGCTGTGGGTCTTTCCTAGATAGATTTGATGAAGTTCAGGAATGTTCCCTCTGTCCCTATACTTTGAAGCGTTTTAATCAGGAACAGATGCTGGATTTTGTCAAATGCTTTTTCTGCATCTATTGAGAGGACCATGTGGATCTTCTCTCTTCTCTTATTAATTTGTTCTATCACATTGATTGATTTGCGAATGTTGAACCATCCTTGTAGCCCAGGAATGAATCCCACCTGGTTATGGTTTAATGTGCTGTTGGATCCTGTTTGCTAGGATCTTGTTGAGAATCTTAGCATCCATATTCATCAGTGATATTGGTCTGAAATTCTCCTTTTTGGTAGGGTCTTTGCCTGGTTTGGGGATCAGGGTAATGCTGGCTTCATAGAAAGAGTCTGGAAGTTTTCCTTCTGCTTCAATTTTTTGAAACAGCTTCAGGAGAATAGGTGTTATTTCTTCTTTGAAAGTTTGGTAGAATTCCCCAGGGAATCCGTCAGGTCCTGGGCTCTTGTCTTTTGGGAGGTGTTTGATCACTGCTTCAATCTCGTTACTAGATATCGGTCTATTTAGGTTGTCGATTTCTTCCTGGTTCAATTTTGGGAGTTTACAGCTTTCCAGGAATGCATCCATTTCATCTAGGTTGCTTAGCTTATTGGCATATAGCTGTTGATAGTAACTTCTGATGACTGTTTCTACTTCCTTGGTGTTAGTTGTGATCTCTCCCTTTTCATTCATAATGTTATGAATTTGGGCTTTCTCTCTTTTCTTTTGGATTAGTGTGGCCAGTGGTTTATCGATCTTATTGATTCTTTCAAAAAACCAGCTTCTAGTTTCTTTGATACATTCTACTGTATCTCTGGTTTCTACCTCATTGATCTCAGCTCTAATCTTGATGATTTCCCTTCTTATGTGTGGAGTTGGTTTGATTTGTTGTTGCTTCTCCAGTTCTTTAAGGTGTAGAGACAGCTGGTGTGTTCTGGATTTTTCCATTTTTTTGAGGGAGGCTTGGATGGCTATGTATTTCCCCCTTAGGACCGCCTTTGCTGTATCCCATAGGTTTTGGACCGAAGTGTCTTCATTCTCATTGGTTTCCATGAATTGTTTCAGTTCTTCTTTGATCTCCTGGTTGATCCAAGCATTCTTAAGCCAGGTGGTCTTTAGCTTCCAGGTGTTTGAGTTCCTTCTGAACTTCTCCTTGTGATTGAGCTCCAGTTTCAAAGCATTGTGATCTGAGAATACGCAGGGAATAATCTCAGTCTTTTGGTATCGGTTGAGTCCTGATTTGTGACCCAGTATGTGGTCTATTCTGGGGAAGGTTCCATGTGCACTTGAGAAGAATGAGTATTCTGTTGTTTTAGGGTGGAATGTTCTGTATATATCTATGAGGTCCATCTGGTCCAATGTGTCATTCAATGCTCTTGTTTCTTTATTGATTTTCTGCTTCGATGATCTGTCTATTTCTGAGAGAGGCGTGTTAAGATCTCCTACTATTAATGTATTCATATCAATATTACTCTTTATCTTGATTAACAGTTTTCTTATGTAATTGGCTGCTCCCATATTGGGGGCATAGATATTTACAATTGTTAGATCATCTTGGTGGGTAGTCCCTTTAAGAATGATGTAGTGTCCTTCTGTATCTCTGACTACAGTCTTTAGTTTAAAATCTAACTGATCTGATATAAGAATCGCTACCCCAGCCTTCTTTTGAGGCCCATTGGCATGAAAGATGCTTCTCCATCCCTTCACTTTCAGTCTGGGTGTATCTTTAGTTTCAAAATGGGTCTCTTGTAGACAACATATGGATGGGTCCTGTCGTTTTATCCAACCTGCAACCCTGTGCCGTTTTATGGGCGCATTTAGGCCATTCACATTGGGAGTGCTTATTGATAGATACGTTTTTATTGACATCGTGTTACCTTTGAGGTCTTTCTTTCTGTAGATTGTCTCCATATTTCTGTTCAATGCTATTCTTAGGATTTTTCCTCTTTTATAGGACCCCCCTTAATATTTCCTACAGTGTTGGCTTGGTGGTTGCATAGTCTTTTAAGCCTTGCTGGTCTTGGAAACTCTTTATTTCTCCATCCGTTTTGAATGTCAGTCTTGCTGGATAAAGTATTCTTGGCTGCATGTTCTTCTCATTTAGTGCCCTGAATATATCTTTCCAGCCCTTTCTGGCTTGCCAAGTCTCTGTAGACAGGTCTGACGTTATTCTGATGGGCTTTCCTCTGTAAGTAAGGAGCTACTTTGTCCTAGCGGCTTTCAAGAGATTATACCTGCAATTATGATTCCTCAATTTTACTATCAGGTGCCTTGATGTTTTTCTGGAATCTATCATCTTGGGTGGAGACCTTTCGGCCTCTAGTGCATGAACGCTGGTTCCATTCGCGAGATTGGGAAAATTTTCCTGAAGAACTTGTTCCACTATATCTTCTAGACTTCTTTCTTTCTCCCCCCCTTCAGGGATTCCAATGATTCTGATGTTGGAACGTTTCATGGCGTCATTTATTTCCCTGATTCTGTTTTCATGGTTTCTAAGCTGTTTGTTCCAGGCTTCCTCTTGATCCTTTCTCTCTTATCTGTTTGTCCTCCAGATCACTAATTCTATCTTCTGTCTCAGTTACCCTAGCTTTGAGAGAATTTAGATTAGATTGGAACTCATTGAGAGCCCTGGTAGCTTTTAACTCTGCCCTAACATTGTGAACATCCTGTCTGGTCGCTTTCAGCTCGGTCCTAATCAATTCCGTTTGGTCATCCATGGCTTTCTCCAACCTAGCTATTGCCTGGATAATTGTTAGCCTGAATTCTCTTTCCGACATATTGTCTATGTTGATAGCTGGTAGCTCTGTTGCAGAAGGTCCATCCCCTGTATTTTTCTTCTGTTGGGCATTCCTCTTCCTAGTCATTTTGGTGAGAGATGACTGAACAGATGTGGCTGGTTGCATCGACTGTGGTGCATTCTGGGAGCACCCTGGAACACCTCTGAGCAATCAGGATTCCCCACCCAAATGAGAGAAAAAAGAAAGGAAAAAGAAAAAAAAAGAGAGAGAGAGGGAGAGACAGGAAAGAAAGGGAAGATGAAAGAGAAGGTTCACCCCAAATGGGACCCAAGGTAAGATTTATGAGGTATACGAGCAAAAACAGACAAACAAAAAGACTGATAAAAGTATATAACAAGAGAAAAAAATTATACATATGCAAATAAAGGAAGAACCTTGTGGAAAAGGACCCCAAGTGTAAGATTTATATACTATCAGGACAAACACAAAAATACAGAAACACTGGTGGAAGAAAAAGATGGGAGAGTGTTTATAAATTCTCACTGTGGGCGAGGAAGTTTGTTTTGATTCTTCCTGGTTGTATCTTGATATCTTTGTTAAAGAACTCAACTTTCCTATGCTAAAGAGGGATTAAAAATTGTTTTACCTATAGGGGTAGTATTGATTGGGGAAAGGGGATTACTTTGAAGTTTAACTCTATGTGAATATTAGAAAATAAAAATAAAAAGGGAATGAACTAGACGAAACTAAACTAAAATTAAAAAAAATTCAAAAAATAGAAATGCAAAAGAAAAACACGTATCAAAAAGTTCAGGTTAGAAGGTTATTATGGAATTTGATGTACTGGACAGCTCGCTGTGATGGTAAATAGGTAAAAAAATTATCTATATAAAAAAATGAGCCAGATTGTGGGTACAAATTAAAAATAAAAGTTGTCCTATGAAGTAGTGGTGGTGGTTCTCTTGTAGTCTTTTTTTTTTTTTTTCTTTCTTTCCTGGTTTGTTTTCTGGGGGAGGGGCCTGCCACGTGGGTTTTCAGTCAATGATGTTCCCTGAGTTAAGTCCTCCAGGCCCCCTCAAGGGGGTGGGCTCTGAGGAAACCGGTTTTTTCAGGCTTTTGTTCTCTGGAGGTTTTTATGTTTGTTCACCTTTTTTTTTTTTTTTTTTCTTCTCGCCTTGACCGCTTTTGATGGTTTTTGTAGGTTTAGAGGAAAAGCAAACTGCACCCTGACCTCCCTCTCAGAGAGAAGCCTCAGTCTGTTCTTCTGTGGGTGTTGCAGAGCCCATATAAATCCCCCCTTGGCCGCTGGCAGAGCAGGTTCTGAGTCGCGGTCCCTGGGGACGCAGGATCTTCTGCTTGTACCCAAAGCCATGGCAGCAGTGGCGGTTGTCTGGGCAGCTCCAGACCACCAGAGAGTTTCCAAGCAGAGATTGCACACTGAGATTTTCCCGCTGGCCCGGGCTGGGAGTACCTGGTCTTTCTGGGTCTAAGAGCGCATGGCTTGAGGGCACCTCTTTCAGGGGAGAGTCTGGGGTGTGCGTCTTAGGCTCTGAAACATTGGCGCGTGTCAAAGAGCGCTGGCTGGGCCTTTGTACCTCTCTCAGGGGAGGATGAGGGGCGCGCGCATCTCTTGCTCTGTAGCAGGGTTCACGCATTCTGCGGACAGGCGTGGCTCCCATTCCCTCACAGGGGCCAGAACCCAGGCAATCTCGGGCACGCTGGCAGCTCAGGGACCAAGACCTGGTTTCTCGCCGCACTCTCTCTGGCTTCATGGCAGGGGAGGCTGTCCTGGGACCCAGGACTTAAGCCCCTGTCCCTAGCCGCCCCGATTCCCACAATTTTCCCCATGCGATCTTTTGGTCTTTTGGAGTGCTTTCAACCAGTCTGCAAGTTAATGCTGGTCCCCAGACGCAGGGCACTCTCGCTCGTATTAGGGGTATTACTTTCCAACTGGTCACCTCTGGTGGCTCCCTCCCCCTTTTGTTTATCTTCCCATATCAGTCTGCCTTTCCCACTCTGCTTTACCTGCCCACTGGCGTCTTCTGCCTCTTTAGAGATCCAGATGTGTATAATTCAGATCTCAGGCTGATTTCATGGGTGATCGGAGCTCTTTGGTAGGTAATCAGCTCACTTTAGGGTACAGGTTGAAAAGGCGCCTCCTCCTACTTCCCCGCCATCTTGTCCCCCCTCGCAGAGTCTATTTCTAAAGTAACATTGTACGAAATACTTTGACAATTAAAGATGGTAAACAATTCTTAGGAATTGTAGCGTAGTGTTGCCTGCCTATTTATCTAACATAAAATATAATTAGGATGAGAAATATTTCTTTCTTGACTTTTAATGGGTGCTGGTTTAAATAACTCACATTTTATCCATTGGATCCACAAAATTTCCATAAGAAATATTGATTTCTAGCAATGGTTATAATCAATATGATGATATTGATAAATAAATTTCAACCATATGTACATGAATGTATTTACCTAGAGAAGAAAACACATGAAAACTGAATGTACTCATTGATGATGACTTAGTATTGTAGGTAGGAAGGAATATATAATACTTTATTTTTCATACTTAACAGAAATAGCTGCAGCTCTATTTGAAAGTGAAGTTCATTGATTCAATACCTCCTTTATGTAGAGTTCTCAGTTTTTTAAGGGCAGTAACGAAACTGTCCTTAATCCATAGTGTTTGTGGTGGTTATAAGGGTCCTGACGGTTTATGACATTCATCTTGTGCTCTTAACAATGAAGTCTGTTATAGCATCTCACTAGCACTTACAACTCTTTAACTCAGCCTTCTCATTGCCCCCTTCATATTTCTGTTCCTTAAAGTATGGGTGGCAGGATTTAATATGGGAGTGATGGCAAGGTCCATGATGGCAAAAAATGTATCCATTGATTTGGTGGGGAAAGGCCACACGTAGAGAAACATGCATGGAGCAAAAAACAAAACCACTACAGTGATTTTAGCTGACAGAGTGATGAATGCTTTGGATCATTCTTTTGAAGAATGTTGTCTGACAGTGATCAGTATAAAGATGTATGATATAATTAAGAAAAAGAAGGTGCTCATGGATATGAAGCCACTGTTGGCAGTAACCACGAATTCTAGTTTGTAAGTTTAGTAACCCTAGGGAAATCACAATAAAAGCTCCTCACATTATTAGAGCCACAGAAAGGTAAATTTATGACAAAAACAAACTGAGACACAGCATGAGTTGCCCAGTGATCCAAGCAGCTACTATCAAAAGCATGCACATTTTGGGATTCATAGTGGTTAGATAGTGGAGAGGCTTGCAAATTGCTGTGTACCTGTCATATGCCATGGCTATGAGCAATACCATCTCAACTCCTCCCATGACATGAATAAAGAACATTTGTATCATGCAGTTATGGAAGGAAATGATTTTGCAGCCACTGAAAAGATCAGAGATCATCCTAGGAACTGTGGTGGATGGAAGACCCAGGTTAATGAGTGAGTGATAGGTTGTGTAAATGAAAATACAAAATCACTGTTAACATAATGATGAGGTTTCCCAAGATAATTCCCACATAGAACAAAGAGAAGGAAAGAAAAAGGGAAACCTGCATTCGCAAGGATTGTGCAAGTCCCAGTAATACAAACTCAGTTACCACAGAACCATTTACGTGGTCCATTGAATCATAAGGAACAGAAGACTTTGAAGTGACCTGAAAGAAATGAAAGAAGGATCAGCTTTGAGGCACTAAAAACTATGTGTTAAATGTTGATAATTTAAATTGGTTACTGACGGATCTTTTATTTAATTGATAGAAAATTATTTACATAATAATGGGAACCCAGGGTATGGATTTGGTAGTATGACCAAAGCGGCACTCAGAGGCCATCTATTGCATTAAATTGCCCTTATTTATTCAAGCACATGGAGTAATCAGACAACTTAAGAAGTTAGAAGTGCATGTACAAATTAAACTCAAGGAATTTAGGTAAAAGAATATAACAAAATTTAAAAACAAAAATAGTACGTATTGACTCCTAGAAAATTGGAAGAGTGTACATAAAACAAAAAATAGACCTTTTAGAGGAGAACATAGGCAGTAACCTCTTCAATATCAGCCACAGCAACTTCTTTCAAGATATGTCTCCAAAGGCAAAGGAAACAAAAGCCAAAATAAACTTTTAGGACTTCATCAAAATCAAAAGCTTCTGCACAGCAAAGGAAACAGTCAAGAAAACAAAGAGGCAACCCACAGAATGGGAGAAGATATTTGCAAATGACAGTACAGACAAAAGGTTGATATCCAGGATCTATAAAGAACTCCTCAAACTCAACACACACAAAACAGGTAATCATATCAAAAAATGGGCAGAAGATATGAACAGACACTTCTCCAATGAAGACATA
>NW_022632862.1:0-8490 GCF_010015895.1 Lontra canadensis
CATAACAAAAGAAACCTTTATTGCTATCCTCATTGGAAATTACAGAGGTTTTGTGCCTGAAATGGAGACACAGAACAAATAGTTCTGTTATATTTCTATTTCAGAGAAATAGAAAGCAAAGGAATAACCTAAAGAATGTAAAAAGAAAAAAAAAAAACAACCCTAGATCAGTGAATAAACTTGATGTATTTTTCCAAGTTTTCAATAACTTTCTTTTTGTAGCATGCTTATAACATATTGTAAAAGTAAATGTAATCTCATTTAGTTATCAGTGATATTTAAAATACAGGGATATGTAGACAATATTAGTTTAAATATTGTCTTAACTCTCCAGATATTTTAGTCCAAGAACATCCATTTTTAATTATATATATTGTTTTGAAAATTTAACAACTGAACTAAGAAAAAAACTATGAGTTCTTTCAACAAAGTGAATATTTTGTTGGAAAAAAGACTAGAAAAGTTGTAAAGTATTATGTACCATAATCTTATCTCATAAAATTTACCAACTTAAAAATTCTTAAAAATTTAAAATATTAAAAAAAATTTTAAAGTGTGCCTGGGTGGCTCAGTGCGTTAAAAGCCTCTGCCTTCAGCTTGGGTCGTGATCCCAGGGTCCTGGGATCAAGCCCCACATTGGGCTCTCTACTCTGCAGGGAGCCTGCTTCCTCCCCTCTCTCTCCCTGCCTCTCTGCCTACTTGTGATCTCTGTCTGTCAAATAAATAGTCTTTAAAAAATTTAAAAGATATATTTGATACTTTTATTTGTAGCTTCTTTTTATGAAAAATCAATTAAAAGTTACAGGGAGGGTTTTTTCACATGTACTTTTAAAATGACAGAGACTCCAGAAAATAATTATTTGAGATCTCCTATTCAAAGACTAAGATTTCAAATTTCCTGGGACCAAATGAGAGAAGAAGGCAAGATGCTTATATTTCTGAAAACCATCTTTGAATCTTCTTATTCTCTTAATAAAAATATAAATAGACTGAGCCCATCTCAAATGGGAAAACATAAGAAGATGGCAGAATTTTCTTCAAATATTCAGAATTAACCAGAACTGTTAAGACTGCTAAGCAACAAACATTGAAATGAGTCAGTTTTAAATATCTAATTGGTTTTATCAAATGATTCATGAATCAGCCAACATCCTATCTAACACTAGAAAGGCAATCCAAAGTCTACAGATAGGGAAAGGTTTTTAAAGACAAGTCAACTAAGTCATAATTAAAAAAAAAATGCTCTGGGTGAAGTCACCCTCCTTTTGAGGATAAAATGGTATATTAGGGGGATTACTTCATCTACTTTTGGAGGATGGAAAGGAGCCATGTGGCAGATTACATCATTGGTGCTGACTGGAAAATTCCACGCTGATCAGTTAAGACTACATTTCTGAGGGAGGTTGAAACAGTAATTAGCTTAAGATATTAAGTCTTGGTGGGTCTAGCACAAATGACTCCATTTTGGGCCTGCTTTTTTTTTTTTTTAACAAAACCTTTATATGTGCATTCTCAAAGCATGTAGTAAACAGTATACAATAAAGAATTTTCTCCAGGACATATTGTTTCTTTTTATAGATAAAAGGCCTTTGAAAATCAAGAATTGGAAACCAAACTTGAAACAGCCACAGTGACTTCTACTACTTTTTTAGACAAATAATTAAGTCTCATCATTGTTACCTTAACTGTATCTGTGACAGTAAATAAACACAAAAATCCCACTGGTTGAACAAAATAGATGTTAGTCTCTGGATGCTGCCCTCTGAGCACAACAGAAACTTTCCCCTCCTCCCTCTTCTCCATCTAGGTCTCTCTCTCTCCTCCTCCTCCTTCTTCCTCTTCCTCTTCTTATTATTTTTCTCCTTCAGATATATTTACTTATTTGATTGTTTATTTATTTATTTATTTTAGAGAGGGTGGGGAGGGCCAGAGGGAGAGAGACTCTCAAGCTGACCACCTGCTGAGTGGAGCCCAAGTTGGGGCTCCATCCCAGGACCCTGAGACCACCACCTGAGCCCAAATCAAGAGTGGAACCCTTAACCAACTGAGCCACCCAGGTGCCCATCTAGGTCACTCTTTTGGAGGAGAGAGTGAGAGGAAATCTCAGAGAGCTGGCTTCGGTAATATATCAACAGTGACAATAATAATGCAAATACCAACAAGAGGACACTGAACTGTCATCTTGCCATTTTAAGCACTTCAGGTATATTAATTCACCCCTCTCTCATGTCTACCCCGAGAGGTAGGTACTATTATTGTCAGCATTTTTCAGTTATAGAAACTGGGGCACTTAAATTGGGTAGCTCACTAAGGTCACAAAGGAAATGACGGGGCCAAGATTGGAATCTTGGTGGCTTGGGTCAGGCATCATCCTCAGGGGCCTCTGGGTCTCTGGGGCATCTAGGTGGGAGGAGGCTCAGGTTACATCTAATATATTTTCACCCTTTATTGTCCTTTTATTTCTGCCTGTGCAACTATTAATCTACCCTATACCATTTGACATGTTCTTGAAATATCTCTGCATTCCTCTACTGAGGCTTTTTCATAATCTCTTTTAGGATTTTAATTTACTGAGAGATGATAGCTGCTATTATTGTAGTGAGGACATTGGAGTCTCCATTTACGAGTGACCCCCAGGGAGGGAGGCTTTCTCTACTTGGCTGTGTCCCGCAGCCTTCATGATCCAGGCTACAGGGCTTCATTCAAAGAAATTGGGAGGTTTCCTTCCTCCTCTGGGTCTGGGATGTATCACATAGCACAGTATGGCCTGGGACTTGTGCATAATTAGAAGTACTTGACTGTGACATTTAGATATGAGGAATGTGGCAAGTATCTGGGCTTCAATGATATTTCTATATCCATCATTTTCATATATTTTCTATTGAATTTTAGTTAATGTCTAAATCTGCATGCTCATTCTAACAGTCCTTTTTTTTTTTTCCCCCCTTGAGATTTCTTTAGATTGAGATCCTCTGTTTCTTGGTCAAGTAAATCATTTGAATTTTTTGTTTAATCATCAGTTAAAAGGGATTTTAACTCTCCCCGGTGCAGGTTTCCTGTCTTCGTAAGAAAATTTTTAAAATACCCATCTGCCATATTAAATTGATGATTTTATCTGAATTGTAACCCAGATTTCCTAATTTAAATGAGAATTGGTTGAACAAGCATTTTTTCATTTAATTTTTCATTTCATTTCATTTTTCATTCACAAGCGGTCTGCTCTTTTGGTTCATCCACTTGTTGTTCTGCTCTATTTCTCCTGTAGCTGACATAGGATGTGGCCTTTTATCAGTCCACTTGGGAAATAATGAGGTCTTCTCATGGCGCTGGGGGAACATGGCAAACTACTCAAAGCCTCCCTAGGACAGAGCTGTGACAATGCAGATCCACGATCTGTACCACAGAGTGAAGTTTCCATTCACTGGGGCAGGAACTGTGGATCTGTGTGGTCTAAAGTTGTTTAGGTCAGAAAGGGCATCTAACCGGGATCCTCATTTCCCAAAGAAAGGAAGGAGTTAAGTTAATGGAACTAAGTCAGGAGGAGGAATTGAATGTGTACTAGTCAGCATTCTCCAGAGAAACAACTGACCGTTTATACCTACATCTCCATGTCATCTCTCTCTAGAGAGGGATTTATTAGAAACTGGCTCACATGTTATGACCCAGGCAGGAGAAGATCAATGTCCCAGCTGAAAGACAGAGGGTTAGAAAGAGGGGCGTCTTCCTTACTTAGCCTTTTTGTTCTGGCTCAACCAGTTGGATGAGGCCCAGCAGCATTGTGTGGTAATCTGTCTTACTGAGTAACCGATTCAAATGTTAGCCTCATCCAGAAACATTCTCACAGGCCCAGAGCAAAGTTTCACCCAATTGGGCACCTTGTGGTCCAGCGAAGCCAACACAAAAAATGAACCATCACAGCATATTCCACAAGAGTGAATTCCCAGGACAGGTCATGGGGAAATGATGTCAAATGAGGTCACAGAGGAAGAAAAGAGAGATTCCCATCTAGGAGGCTGTGCAAGTACATTTGAGGACCTTTAAAGTGCTTTGAAATTTCATGGAGAGTTTTACCCACATTTTCCATGTTCTAATCCTTGTGGCATCGTTGATAGTACCTTCAAATGTGGCTTCTAGTTAATTAATTCCTCTGTATCTGCTTAGCCCTCTAGCTGAGCTTATAATTTTACTTATTTCATTTGTCAATTCTAGAAGATTCGCCTGGGTTCCTTTCCAATGTCTGGACATTTTTGGTAATCTTTCATCTTAATGTCAATACATTCTTTTGAAAATATACGGAGTCTGTCATTTGCAGTATGTGGTCTTTGCAAGTTTTCTTCTCCTTCTCCCACCCTTCCCCTCCCCTCCCCTCCCTGCCCCCTGTCCCCTCCTCCTCCCCCACCTTCTTTGGTTCACATTCTTCACTGTTGTATGGGTTCTGATTATTTCCTCAAAAGTTTTTCAATAGGAATATATTAATGCCTGGCTTTAAAGCACATTCCTGTAGAGTAAATTTTATATGTTTTCCTCTAGGTACCTCCAATGCGAGTAGATGTATTAAACTCACATTTTGGCTTAGATTTCTCAGTCCACATAGGCAATGTGAATTTCAGGCTATGAAAATTAATAAAGGGGATTTATAAATAAAATGAATGGAAATTAATATTTAAGGGCTTAATTGTTCATGTTAAAAATAACCATGCTTTGGGAGAGGAGTGGTTTTCCCAGTGCATTTAAGGGGATGACCTTAAGAATCCCATCTTGCAACCTGGAGATCTTGTTTACTGCAAAAGAACTCCAGAAAAAATCTCTTCAAGCTCTTTGGAAAGACCCATATCAGGTCTTGCTAACCAACCCTGTGCTGCCAAACTCCAGGGAAGAGGCTATTGGATTCACGTGGTGCATTTGAGGAAATCTCCAGATTCTGTGGGACCTGCACACCATGCGGTAACCTAAAAGTACAGATTTCCCAGCACTGAAGTGGATGGCATCTCAAGAGACAGCTTTGCCACGATGCCTGGATGAGACCCATGTACCTTTCCTCACCCTTGCTTCCTCTTCCCTTCGTGGAAAGACAGTGCTCCATCCCACATTTACCAAACCCTTGCAGAAGGGGGCTGCATTTCTGTTGTTGTAGTTATGATCTTTCAGAAACAGCCTCCTCATAATGCCATGACAAATCAATCTTTCCCCTTGTTTTTGCTGGAGGGCAGAGGTTTCTGAATCCACAAGTCTTTGTTTCATCGGAACCACTAACAGACTCTGGATTCTTAGCCACATTCACGGTCTCCGCATTTGTACACTTACAGGCTGTATTATTGGATAATGTTGGTTTCTAAACAGTTCTTTGAGATAATACAATTCTAACGCAGCTTTGACATCTTGCTGTTTTGCAAATAGTTGTCCACCTGTTGTGTCATGTCTATACCTAGGCTGCATCTTCCCAAGGGCACTCGGTTAATTCTCTGATGGGCTGCTTGCAGGGCCCACTATTCTGTTTTCATGGCTGTTTGAAGCAGGGACTCCAGGAGGCATGCGTGGCTCTGTCTGGGTTGGCCTCCATAGGGAGAACTGTTCTCTCCTAAGTCACAGTAAGTGCCAATAACCATTTTCAGTTGGCTACTTTCTGACCTAGGGTCTTGATTTAGAACCACAATACAATTTGTAATTTTCATGTGAATTTTTATTTTTTAAAGTTTTTTTTATGTATTTATTTAAGAGAGAGAGAGAGCATATGCAGTGGGAGCGGCAGGCAGAGGGAGAGGGAGAAGCAGACTCTTCTGCTGAACAGAGAACCTGATGTGGGGCTCTATCTGATCCCGGGACCCCAGGATCATGACCTGAGCCGAAGGCACATGCTTAATTGACTGAGCCACCCAGGAGTCCTGGCTTTATTTATTTGAGAGAGACTGCATGTGCAAGCTCTTGTGTGAACAGAGGAAGGTGCAGAGGGGGAGGGAGAGGAAGAAGGAGAGAGAATCCCGAGATAAAGAAAGATCACCCATGACAAAACAGGAACTACTTACTGACAGCAGGACAGTGAGTCAGGGGGGCATCTCCACCCCCCGCATTTGGCAGAGACTCCAGTCAAAGGCAGGCGGAGGAGCAGGAAAGCTTTGGGGTGGTGAAAGGGGAAGGTCAGATGACAGGTTGTTGGGGAGAGGGAGCAGGACAGGAGCTGACAGAAGAGAGCTGTTCTATGTCATAGACCATATCTGAAGAGCATATCTGTTTCCCTCTTGGTCTCAAGTTCGGGGGTGTGTGTGCTAAGTTGGGAGCAAGAACAAGAAAAGCTATCTGGGGACGATCACTGCAGAGATGTGGCTTGGCTTTCCAGGAGGGCCTCTGCAGAGCTTCTGGGTCCAGTCCTGCATGGTTTCTTGGCAGGTTTAGAAAGTTCTGTAGCCTGGAATCCCTCTCCTAAGCTGTCTTCAGACAACTGAACACCTTCTATGGATAGAGAAACTGTATTCCATAACAACTATGATTAGTACTGTACATAATAATTACAAGAATGATCAATAATAATTATAATCATCTACATATCATTAAATGTATAAATATTAATATGTATGAAATTATATAATCTATATATCATGCTTATAGCATATATATAATTATATATATTTATAATAATATAACATAAGTGATAAACTAAATTAAAACATAATAAAGTAATACATTAACAAAGTATTAAATTAAAAAATTATGATAAAAATAATTGGTTCACTGGGAGCCAGAGATGCTCCTTTTCCTTATTGTGAGCTGGTCACAATGCTTTAGGCTTCCAGATGTCTGATCTCCAGATAACCGAGTGTTTCTGTACACAGATTATCAGTGTTTTAGAGCACTTTGTGCAAGGGACCACCACCTGCATGACCAGACTATGATCTGCTTTGTGTGGGCCCCACGAACTCTGGCAAGACCCTTCTGATTTCAAAGGTCCTCAGTGAATGAATGACCTGATAATTTGATCTCAACTTGAAAAATTGTGTGATGAAAAATCAATGCACAGAGGCATGAGGGACAATGTTGGATTGACAATAGATTTTAGTATTTAAAAACACTGGTATTCTAGAATGCCATCTTGAGGGGTGCCTGGCTGGCTCAGTGGGTATAGCATGTGCCTCTTTATCTGGGGGTCATGAGTTTGAGCCCCACATTGGACATAGAGATTACTTTAAAAAAATGCCATATTGAATGCAAAAGAACTTGAAGAGGCTGATAATATCTGGAAATACTACCAAGGATCTCAAGGGATCTGGAAATGCTAGAAAAGGGCTGCCACTCAGCTCTTCAGCACCCATGGTTAAGTGCTGTATCCTTTTTACTTTTTAAAAAAAAATAATTATTTTTTATAAACATATAATGTATTTTTATTCCCAGGGATGCAAGTCTGTGAATCGCCAGGTTTACACACTTCACAGAACTCACCATAGCACATACCCTCCCCAATGTCCATAACCCCACCTTTTTACTTTTGCACGTCATCAAGACAAGCCATCTGCTCACTCAGTACAAGAGACCAAAAGCTACTTGGAATCTGAACCACCTGCATGTGGAAAACGCTAGATCCTCATCCTTACTTGCTGGATGACTCGCATGTCCTGCAAGACAGCATCTCTCAGGTGATGAATTCGTTAGGAGGAAAAGAGAGGTGTGAGGCTGTGAGAAGATGAAATCTAATGAACACAATGGTTTCCCAAAGGCCTTGAAACTATCGTGTTCTTTTCTCATTGCTATTTTATTTTGGCATCAAATCTATAATAGCTCCAATATTCCTCTAGTTATCTCAGACTCTCCTTTCTAGTCAAGTGAATATTCTGTAAATCAGAAGAATGATCATTGGCATTCACATCACACACACACAACTGAGAGAGAATGGATTCTGTGTTTGCCAGTGGATGCCCTGTTTATCCTCAAAGACTGCCTCCTCCTTCTGTTCTGTTTCCTCTTTATTCCGTGTGAAAGTGGATGCAATTCATGTCTCAGGGAAATCAGTCCCTTATGAAGAACTCAGCCTGGGTCTGTGGGCAGAGTGTTGTGTCACTGGTACTTTCCCTAAGATCTCTATCAGTTCCAAGATCTTGGGATTTTATTTTATTGTGTGTGTGTATGGGGGGGGGTGTTTGTTTGTTTGTTTTTTGTATACTGGCCTTATATATTGGGGAAAAAAAATAAGTACCAAAAAATTCAGTTAATCTCTTTAACAGAAAGGAGTAACCTGTCATAGTAAAATTAACCTAAAAAACTTAAAAACAACATGTATGTTTCTTTGATGACATCTGAAGCCTCATCCCACTCTTAAGAGCAAAGACATTATTTTAGTTTTTGAGAGGAATTAGATGAAATTTAGGCACAGTGCAGGCATCACTAATTATTATTCTATCATTTTCAAATATTTTTAATGGAAGATTGCTGTATAAAATGAAGATACAACATAAATAGGTATATTTTCCTAAAAGTCTTAAGTGTTTGAAAAAAAGAAAAGCA